>NW_027395361.1:65000-82500 GCF_047511655.1 Castor canadensis
TATTTATGTATTTACTACTGATTTGCAGTACGAGGGAGGGATCAGACCCAGAGCTTCCTCCTTGCTAGCATGCTAGGCAAACGCTCGACCGCTGAGCTACATCCCCAGCTGTAATCGTGCTGGTTCCACACAGGCTTTTCTTAAATGCAGATTTTGTCATAAAGTTGTTACCGAGTTTTACATTTTTTAGAAAGCATTAAGACGTTATTGATTTTTTTAAAGAAAAAAGTTCACTTTTTGGCTTATCCTATTTTGGCCCTTTCAGATCTCACACACACAGACACACACACACACTCACTCACTCACTCACTCTCTCTCCTTTGTATTTATTTTTCCTTCCTTCCTTCCTTCCTTCCTTCCTTCCTTCCTTCCTTCCTTCCTTCCATTTTGGTGCTGGCGGGTGGTACTGGGGCTTGAACTGAGGGCCTCATACTGCCAGCCTGTGGCATGGACAACGCTCTTGCCTCTACCCAGTCCAAAATCATCACCCCCGAGATGAATCCCCATTACCTACGCGTTGTGGGTGGTTGGGAAAGTCCAGTCGAGGATGCGTCTCCTCTTTCAGAGATTATAAAATGGAAGCTTTAGACGGCAGTGGAAAGTGGCTTACGGAGAGAGAGAACGAAAAGATGTGTTCACGTCACGTCTTTCTTGTCTCGCTTTGTGAACGTTTCCGGTGTTTTGTCACTGCTGGGTTTGTATTTGTGTGGTTGTTAGCTAGAGCTCCGATGGGTTGGATTTTTGAAGCGGGCGGTCGGTCGCTCGTGCGGACCGGCTGTGGAAGTTCAGGGGGACTCGCTCATCGGTGGATGTGCAGTACCGATGACTTGTTGATAGTTCCTTTAAATAAATACTTTTATTTGCTTAATCGTGATAAGGGGTAGGAAGAGGACAGGATTTCAGAGCTACCCTTTGTGAGTTTTCATTTAGATTCCTGGTGATAACTGGAATCTATTGTCACTTTAAAAAACAAAAAACAACCACAAAAAAAAAACTAGAGTCCAGAAAATATTTCTTGTGACCTGCTCTTTCACAAAGAATGCTTACTTTTGCTAACTGAGAGTTGCCGGGCGGTTAGAGTGACCGGGTCGTTTCAATAGAGACTGAAAAATAAAACTTCTACTTAGATCTTAGAAGCAAGGATAATGCTTAGGTTACTGTTATTTGTACTTTGAATCGTTTTCTCTCTGAGTTAAAACTCCTAAAAATGTATAAGCGTTATGCTACGCCACGCCAGTTTTACTCCCGGGCGGTAGTCTGTGTTCACACGGACGGACGGACGGACGGACGGACAGACGAGCTGAGGTGATTTTGATAAGACTTAGTGGCAAATGACCAGGCTGATCTGCTGTTTGAGTTTTCTCTTTAGTTTTTTTCTTGTCTTTTGGCCGAGCAAGGTCCGTCGATAAATGTCGCTCCTGTGCGTGTGTGCGTTAAACAAGATGTAGACGGCTCCTGTGCGAGATGCTGCATCATGAAAAGGAGCTCAAACCCCAGGTCCGGAAAGAAAAAATAAATAAATAAAGAGGGAACTCCATCTAATACAGCAGTAGTTTTGCTTGGCGACGATGAGCACACGTGTAGCACTTTGACAATATCTCTGAACTTTGGGGGGTGGAGGGGATGGGATGGGTACTGGGGTTTCATCTCGGGGCCTACACCTTAAGCCACTCCACCAGCCCTGTTTTCTGGAACTATTTGATTTGCCTGGGGCTGGATTTGAACTTGGATTCTCCTGATCTCTCCCTCCTGAGTAACTAGGATTACACACGTGAGCCACTGGTGCCTGGCTGATACCGCTGCTGAATTACTTAAACCTTTCTCGGCCCTAGAAAAAACTCCATTCGTTGGTTTCATCTTACAATGAGATGGTTGTAATGAATGAAAGTAGGCACCTGGTAACGCAGCAACCACGGGTGTTTGATTTGTCACTGACAGACGCCAAGTACCGAGTCCCCATTTTTCCAGTAATTTTCTTATAAGTTTTGGAATACGTGGACTCAGTGAGGAGTCACAACCTTAGCCGTGTATTAGAATGCCCTGCGGGACCTACGGCATAAAAAAAAAAAAAAAAAAGCAATTTTTTTTTTTTCTTTTTGTCATATTATTGTTGTGGTGTGGGGGACGGTAACATTGAAACCTCAAATTTCAAACTGGTGAAACAGGGAAAAGACACCTGCCTCTGTTTTCCCTTTACAAAACATCGAATTGCCACAGAGTCTGTTTGCAAATATGAGAATCATTCAACTCATAGCTACTTGATGATTGAGTATCTTTCTGGTATTTCTGTAATGTCTTTCTTTCTGTTTTCCCCTGGAGTGTGAACTCTATGTCAGCATTTCTTTAGGTATATGTATGTAATAAAAGGTACTTGACCTTCTTTATTTGGAAGGTAACTGCAATCTCCTTTGATTTTGTTTTGTTTCCTGAGCCACAAGCCCTTTGCTTTTCTTCTTTCTTTCTTTCTTTCTTTCTTTCAGTTTAGTGTACAGCGAGAGAGTTTGCTGAGATAGAAAAGAGTAAAGTGGGGACAGGGTTCCCCTCTTTTCTTTTCCAAATTTTAATACGGTTCTGTGTGTCTGCTTCGTTTTAGCTCCTTCACTGCCATAGCTGGGAGCAGGTGACTGCTTCTTGCCCTCTGCCTTCTCCTTGTCTGCTGATGATCCAGGTGTAAAGGTTATCTGTGCGGTGAACTTTAAACTTCACGCACACTGGCACCCTTTGGCTTGCTGTGAACGGGAAATCCTTGATTTCTTTGATTTGCTGAGGCATGAGCTAGCCTGGGCAAATAATTCCAGAGACCCCTCTTCTCCAAAATAACCATAGCGAACTGGACCGGAAGCCCAATTGCACTGAAGCGATTGGAGCGCAGAAGCACCGAGTTCCGACTCTAGTTCCCCTCCCCCGCTGACACACGAAGGCCCGCCATTTTCTGCCCTGGCCCGCCAGCCATCTTGTCCCCCGGCCACCCAGAAGAAGCACCACACCACACCACACCACACCACACCCACCCAAAACAAACAAAAAGACAAAAACTCGGCTAGGGGCGTGGCTCAAGTAGTAGAGTTGTCTACCTGGTGAGCATGGGGCCCTGAGGTCAACTCTCTCTCTCTCTCTCTCTCTCTGTGTGTGTTTGTGCGCGCACGCGCGCGGCAGATGGCGGGGGGAGTGGGTGGGGGTGGGTGGGGGGAGATGAGGATAGCGGACGATTGCAAGCTTTAGGAAGAACGTACGCGTGCTCGTGGATTGGGAGAATCGGCGCAGTAAAAATGTCGGTACTCCCCAAAGTCATCTACGTGTTGGACGCGATTCCCATCAAAATTCCAATGACGTTCGTTAAAGAGATCGAAAGGCCCTGGGATCAATCCCCAGCACCACGAAAAAGCAAAAAGACAGAAATCATGGGAAGGCTTCAGTGGCTGGAATTTCAGAATCGTAAAGGCAAACTCAACTGATTTGCTGGTCTTGTGAGTTTAGCTAAAAACCTGAAATCACTGAACAAATCCACTTTTGCTCTGGAGCTGTGCCATTCCTTCTGGAAACTGCTATCCACATTAGCTATTCATATTTAAATTAGTTAAAAATAAGTGAAATTTAAAGTCCAGCTCCTTGGTTGTGCCAGTCACATCCCATGTGCTCAGGTGCCCATCACAGAGAAACCCTTCCGTCATCACAGAAAGTTCTGGAGTAAGGACTCAGCTCTATGGCGATGGCCTGGATTTTCCTAACCCCACCGGTTCTCTCGCAGATGAGAACCTGTGTGTATCCCCGTCACCTGTCGCTCCCATCGTGTGTGCAAACAGTCGGCCTTGCCGGAGCTGGTTCCCACTTGCTCCACAGTCAGAATACCACGAATCATGGTCCTGAATTAATTTAGAAATACCTAATCTGTGTTAGGAAAATTAAGGCAATTAGAGAAGTAGCCATGTTAACGTACCACTTAATGATATTCATAAGGACATTTTTATACATAAATTTACTTGAGGCAGTCAAACACGGATGTAGACATGTGGGCATGTGCTTCGTTTCACAGCTGCAAGAGCTAGGCTCACAGCTAACACTGGCCAGGACAGGACAGACCAGGAGTCACAGCAGAGACACCGGCCCCGTGGTTTTTTGGTTCATCCGTGTTTGTTTTTTGTGATGAGGACTTGCTATGCTTCCAAGGCTGGTTTCAAACCTGGATACTCCTGCTGTGGCCTCCTAAGTAACTGGAATTGCAAGCACTTGCCTCGTTCAGATCTTGAGGCTGCCTCAGGACCCATTTCCTGGTGAAGCCTGGTATCTTCCTCTGCGAGGATTCATGGTCCAACTACTCACACGTGAAGTGAGTCCCGGCAGAGAGGATGAGCCAGTCAAGGCCACTGACAAGCCACAAAACTGAAAATCGTCCTTGATTCTCTCAAATCACAGAAAGAGCTGGAGAGTGGTGCAGCAAGCCACAGGTGTAGGCTTCGGGGTGAGTCAGGTTTGGGTCCTGCCCTTCCTTTTTGATCGTGGGCCACTCTTCTTAACCTCCCTGTCTCCAGTCTCCTCATCCTCAGCATGGGAAGCGTGGAAAAAATTATACGGCCACACCATGGACTATCCTGGAGTCATTTACATCAATGTTACAAAAGAGTCTTTATTTTCACAGAACTCATTTAGTTGGTAAAATGTGCTACAACTCACTACACATGCTCTAACCCAATTTTAACAAAATACATGTAAACATACGTGCACGTGTCCCAAGGAAAACAATGCTGGGCAATACAGGTCGAAATGTCAATAAGATAAAATGATAGGCAACATTCCTTTATTTCTGCAGGTGACTTGAAAAAATAAAAGAATTTTTCTACAGACTGTCCAGAGCCTTTAAATTGACCATTTTCTGGCTTTACTCGTGCAGAATATTTTCCCTCACAGTCTGAAGCACTCTTTCTTGCAAGTTAACACGCATGAACTCCAGAGTTAAATACCACATAGCAGTACAGGAAGAAGTCACAAGGTTTCTGCAAGAGATCGAAAAATCTACCGTGAGATTTATATGGAAACACAAGAGGCCGCGGATAGCCGAGGCGACACTCAGCCAAAAGAACGATGCAGGAGGTATCACGGTACCTGACTTCAAACTGTATCACAAGGCAATAACGATAAAAACAGCCCGGTACTGGCACAAAAACAGACACGAAGACCAGTGGAACAGAACAGAGGACCCGGATACGAAGTCACACGACTATCACCGACTTGTCTTTGACAAAGGCGCTAAGAATATACGATGGAGAGATAGCAGCCTCTTCGACAAAAACTGCTGGGAAGACTGGTTAGCGGTCTGCAAAAAAACTGAAGCTAGATCCATGTCTATCACCCTATACCAAGATTAACTCAAAATGGATCAAGGATCTTAATATCAGACCCCAAACTCTAAAGCTGGTACAGGAAAGAGTAGGAAGTACTCTGGAGTTAGTAGGTATAGGTAAGAACTTTCTCAACGAAACCCCAGCAGCACAGCAACTGAGAGATAGCATAGATAAATGGGACCTCATAAAACTAAAAAGCTTCTGTTCGTCAAAAGCGATGATGGTCTCTAAACTGAAGAGAACACCCACAGAGTGGGAGAAAATAGTTGCCAACTATACATCAGACAAAGGACTGATGATAACCAGAATATATAGGGAACTTAAAAAACTAAATTCCCCCAAAACTAATGAACCAATAAAGAAATGGGCAAGTGAACTACACAGAACTTTCTCAAAAGGAGAAATTCAAATGGCCAAAAAGACACATGAAAAAATGCTCACCGTCTCTAGCGATAAAGGAAATGCAAATTAAAACCACACTGAGATTCCACCTCACCCCTGTCAGAACAGCCAACGTCATCGCCAACACCACCGACAACGGGTGTCGGCGAGGATGCGGGGGGGGGGGGGGGTGAAAGGAACCCTCGTACGCTGTTGGTGGGGATGTAGACTAGTACGACCGCTCTGGAAAAAAATTTGGAGGCTACTTAAAAAGCTTGACCTCGATCTACCGTTTGATCCGGCAATACCGCTCTTGGGGCTATACCCAAAAGACTGTGAAAAGGGATGACTCCAGAGGCACCTGCACACCCGTGCTTATTGCGGCACTATTCACAATAGCCGAGTTATGGAAACAGCCAAGATGCCCCACCGCTGACGAATGGATTAAGAAAACGTGGTATCTATACACGATGGAATCGTATGCAGCCGTGAAGAAGAACGAAATGTTATCATTCGCTGGTAATTGGATGGAACTGGAGAACATCATTCTGAGTGAGGTTAGCCTGGCTAACGATGAAATACAGGAGAGGACAGATAAATGCACAAATTGGAAAGTGGCTACAGATGAAAGGTCTGCTGAGAGCTCAGAGGATGACTAGATGGGAAGACACATTCATTTCCCACTTGACTCTGGACAGTTAAGCTCTTATACCTTGGGGTTTTTTGCCAGTGACTCCTTTAGCATAGGGGTCTGAGGTCAGAGCTGTCATGTGCCTTCTATGCTTTGCCAGACTCCTTGTCTTCTATTCTGGCCTGTTAAACTTGATCCCCTTTTCTTGTCAGTGGGGAATCTGGTATTTTGTTATGAAGGTTTCTTGAAGAGATTATTATTATTATTATTATTATTATTATTTTTTTTTTTTTTGCAATTAATCACATTTAGGATAGAGTACCTACACAGCAAATTAAAGGACCCAGAAAGCTGAATTCAGTAATGACCTAGGTACACCAAACATTGAATTTGGGAAATCAAGGGCTGGGATCAAGAGGGGAGTTGGAAGTAGTGCTATGTAGAATGGTTTGACAAAGGGAACACTATGTTCTCTGCCTTTGCTCATACAGCAGGTGTTATAACTGACTTGTCTTCAGTCATGGTGCTTTGAGCCTCATGTATTTTTGTATTTTGACCCCACAGGTGTGGTCTGGTTTACTTAGAGGAAATGGGCATAAGAACAAACCTTTTGCCTTTATGGTGACATCTAGACAGACGACTGTTGTTAGAAGGGACTATGGTTTTCTCAATTTTCCCTGCCGGACAGGGTCTGTAACGACACTTAGTATAACCCTAACGCATGGCAACTGGATAGTAAACGGTTTTCTAGTTCCATTGCTGTCTATCGCCTAAGTGGACTTTCGTTTGAAATTCTTCAGTTGTCGTAATCTCTTCAAATGTTGAAGAATTAGGAATGAGTCGTGCTGTCAAATGCTCTGAAAGGGATGCGAGGCAGCAATTGCCATGTAAAGTTTTTTTTTTCCACGTTGGGGATCAGACCCGGGGCCTTGCGCACGCTAGGCAAGCACACTCTACCACCGAGCTGTACCCCCGCCCATCATTGTCTTCCTGGTTCGTTTCTAACTCTATGAATGAATTCTAGATTTTCCCCGAAACTAAGTTGAATCTGTTCCAAAATGAAACAGGCTTCTCAGTCAGGGACATACCTACTTCTTCCCAGTCTGCCTTTTGCTTAAAAGCACCAAGCAGAGACATTATTTCCCTTTGCTATACTGTGATCCCTACATTATTAAGAAACCAAAAGATCACTGAAAGAAGGCTGGCAGAATGCATGAGTGTTTCATTAGGGGAGAAAAGATCAAGTGACAGTGTCAGTTTTTTTCCGCTTCTCACTTCGTGAGCTGAGTGAAAAGCATGAAAATTCAAAAAAAAAAAAGACCAAAAATCGTATGTTCTCCCTCATATGTGGACATTAGATTAGATCAAGGGCAGACTCAACAATGGGATTGGACTTTGAGCACATGATAAAAGCGAGAGCACACAAGGGAGGGGTGAGGATAGGTAAGACACCTAAAAAACTAGCTAGCATTTGTTGCCCTTAACGCAGAGAAACTAAAGCAGATACCTTAAAAGCAACTGAGGCCAATAGGAAAAGGGGAACAGGAACTAGAGAAAAGGTGAGATCGAAAAGAATTAACCTAGAAGGTAACACACACGCACAGGAAATCGATGTGAGTCGACTCCCTGTATAGCTATCCTTATCTCAACCCACAAAAGCCCTTGTTCCTTCCTGTTATTGCTTATCCTTTCTCTACAACAAAATTAGAAATAAGGGCAAAATAGTTTCTGCTGGGTATTGAGGGGGTGGGGGGAAGAGGGAGGGGGCGGGGGCAGGGGGGAGAAATGACCCAAGCCTTGTATGCACCTATGAATAATAAAAAAAAAAAGAAGAAGAAAGAACATATGCTCAGCTTTAGTACAGCCAGGGTTGTGTGGTGTCCCCGAGAAGGCCAGGGATCCATCTGCAGCCGATATTCTCCTGCGACCTGGCCTCGGCCCCTGGAAAGTAGTTACGATGGGGGGCGGGGGGGGGCGGGGGGGAGAGCATCTGGCTGCTGAAAACTGAAGCAAGCTTGAGCCCCTGAATGTAAATCCCAGTCAGTCCCAACGACGACGACGACGACAGTAATAGTAATTCAAAATATATTTGGGAGGAAGGGCAATGTGGTGTGGCTGTGGTGTAGGCAGAGCCCCTGCCTAGCAAGAGCAAAGCCTTAAGTTTAATCCTATGTTAGTATTTGGGCTGGCGAGTGCCTCAGGTGGTACTGTGCCTACCCTGAGTTCAAACCCCAGTACTACAAATAAATACGTGTGCATATGTGTGCTTCTGCGTGTGTGACATACGTATCTATCTTATCTATCTATCTATCTATCTATCTATCTATCTATCTATCTATGTGTCCATATATGGAACTTAAAAACATTTTATGTGTGAAGTGCAAAAAAATATACAATGTACATGTATGTAAAGTGAAAAGAATTTTTTGAAACTTACTCTATTGCCTGATGATTCCCTCACTCCTCTTATGGGAAGGATTTTTCTCCCACCCCTGGTGAAATACCATACCACTGAATTTGCTCAAGCTTCACCTATTTATTTATTTATTTATTTCATTTTTTTTCCTTTTATTTATTTAAATCGGGGGGGGGGGCGGGGTGAGACCGGGGTTTGAATTCAGGGCCTCCTGCTCACCAAGCAGAGGTTCAAGCTGTACCACTTGAACCACAACCCCGGTCCTTGTAAAGGTGGGAGTATAATGGAAGGGTCTCTGATTTTCTCCCCCTTCCGATTCTCATTGACTACATTTACGTCCTGTCATCTGATACGCTTGGGGGTGTAAAAAAGAAAAAAGCCTATGCTTTCCTTCAGGGAAAGGATGTGAAAACCTTATGTTCCTTTTCTACCGTTGATTCTAACTATAGGGAGGTGACAATTCACCGTTCACCAGAAAATGGTGTCATCTTCCAATATTTAATTTATTTCTCAAATTGAATGTGGAATAGTAATTCTTCTAAGAACTGGAAGTCCCCCCTGGAGTTACGTGGTGACGGCCTACACAGTTTCCTCAGAGATCCTGTCTCAAAAAACCAAAACCAAGCCCCTCTTCCATCATGTCATTCTAATTGTTGTAGCTTGAAGGAAGTCACTTTATGTCTTGGTAACTCCATGTCCTGATGAAAATAACAGCGGTTTCACGATTGGGTTTTGTTGGGGGGGGGGAAGCAGAGAAGGTGGGGGAGTGCGTGTCTCCCATCTCAGGGAATAGGTCGGTTCAAGATGGGAGGCCTCTGTACGGGGCAAGGGAACAGGCATTCCATAAGAGATGTGTTTTCGGAAACAAAAGAAACACAGAGTCTCACTCACGTTGGACCTGGTCTAGAAAAAAGCTAGTCCTCTGAGTCTGAGAGGCAGTCAGTGGGACGGGGATTAGGGTTAGGGTTAGGGTTAGGGTTAGGGTTAGACATTCCTAGATGTGGGCTGGAGTATCTTCTGCTTAAGTGGGAGTCCCTGTGCTGATGTGACAGACGTGTAGCAGACTCTCCGAGTAGTTTACAGATGAGCAGGCACAGAGGGTCTCTGTGTAGAGATGTGATCTTAATAGAAAAAGTGGGAGCTGGCGGAGTGACTCAAGTGTCAGAGTGCCTGCCTAGCAAGCTTGTGTTTCTGAGTTCAAACTCCAGTACCACCAAAAAAAAAAAAATTGCTTTAACAGAAAAAAGGAGCTGGAGCTGGTCGGGCTGTAAGAAAGGCATGGGTGTTTTTTGGTGGTTGCTGCCGCATGTTATGTATGTCTGTACGTATGTTCGGTGTTTTGTGTATTTATTTATTTAATCTTTATTGTTTGGCAGGACAGGAATTTGAACTCACTTCAAATGGACTTGCTTCCTAATTTTTGGGGGGTTTCTTTTTTGGCAATACTGGGGATTGATCTCAGGATGGTAGCGGCCTGGCCTCCTCGTTCCTTAGATGCACACCATAGGGAAGGTGCTCTAGTGCCTGGATGACGGGAGTGTACCACAAATGGTTTGGATTTGGATGGCTGTTTCTCTCCAGAAAAGTTGTTGGCTATCTGCAGTAAGCTACCTAACTGCTGGTTTGAACTACTGCTGGTTTGAACTACTGCTGGTTTGAACTACTGCCTCCGGCCCTCTTTTTATCTTCTTCTTTCTCATTTTTTGGTTTGTTTTTGTGTGCTACTGAGGTTTGAACTCAGGGCCTCCTTCTTGCTAGGCAGCCCTTAATTATTGTATTGAAAGAATCTCATTTCCAAATTGCTGTCCGTGATACACAGCCCGAAATGAAAACAAACTTTTCTTCTATGTGGAAAACAAAGCACTAAGCAGATCCAAAAGCTCTTTTTTCTTTTCTTTTCTTTTTTTTTTTTGGGCTATCCTCCGGTATGGGGATGGAACCCAGGGCCTCGTGAACTGAACGCTAGGCCAGCTGTCCCCAGCCCCAACCCCCCAGCACTGTTTTGTTTATTTATGTCTTTATTCATGTTCTTGTTCATTTCTGTATGTATTTATGTAGCTGCCTATCGGTGCTGGGGTTTGAACTGATGGCCTTGTGCTTGCTAGAGAGGCACTCTGCCACATGAGCCGCAACCCTCCGTTCTGAAGGATTTTTAAAAATTTTCTTCTTTTAAGCATACATCTTAAACAAAACCGAGGAATCCATAAACCGTGATCTAGGGTCAGTTCAGTGTCTCGTCCAGCCAACTCTGCTTTTGCAGGAAGTCCTGAGGTACATAGGTGGGGCTTTTAACAGCTTTCAATGGGTCTCTTTTTGTCTTTGCTGTGACTCGATTTGCAAGACAAAGACGGCTGCCTCTCCGTGCCAGAAGAACTGGTTGGAACCCCCTCCCCCACGCGCTATCACCGGTGTGACCTTTCCGACAGGCCTGGGACTCTCTAAGCAGGCCGTCTGTCACTGAGTGCCATCCGCAGTCCCTTTTCTACTTTGTAAACCAAGTTCTGAGCTCCTTTTCACAAGTGCTCCTCTCTTACAAACCGTGCCTTTTGTTCCAGCCTTTGTCCTTGGGCGGGAAAACCCGCCCGGGAGGAGCCCCTCCCTTGAGCGAGCTCTCGCTTGCTGGCGTCCTAAGCGGTTCTCTCCCGCCATCTCCCGGTGAAATAGGGCAAGGACAGCAGGACGCCCGAGCGTGGGCCCTCTGCTGAGTCTGAGGGCTGTTGTGGGCCTCCGAGGCGGGCCAGGGCTCCCCTTCGTGGCAAAAGACCTAACTCCAGAGAAAATCTCTCACCTGTGAGGAGGAGGGAGGAGGGAGGGAGGGAGGGAGGGAGAAAGGTAAACAGAAAGTTCAGAGAGAGAGGAGAGAGGCAGAGAGAAGATAAGAGGTAGAGGAGAAAGGGAGGTAGAGTCTCTCTCTCTCTCTCTCTCTCTCTCTCTCTCCCTCCCTCTCTCTCTCAACTCTCTCTCTACTTCTGTTTCCGTTTACATTTCTCTCTCTCCCTCCCTCCCTCTCTCTCCCTCCTTTCCTCTCTCTGTCTCTACCTCTCTCTTAACTCTCTCTACCTCTCTCTCCACTTAGTTCTTTCTTAGCTCACTCTGCATTTCTGTCTACTTCTCTAACTCTTTATCTCTCTCTTTGTATTCCTCTCTCTCTCTCTCTCTCTCTCTCTCTCTCTCTCTCCCTCTCTCTGCCTCCCTCCCTCCCTCCCTCCCTCCGTCCTTCTTCCCTCCCTCCTTCCTTTCTCCCTTCCTCCCTTCTTTTCAGCTTTGCTGGGAACCTGAAAGTGTTCTCAAAACATAACTCTGTTTGAATAAAGGAGCTCCCCTCTCACTCCTGGCCGTGCCTGCCAGCCAGGTGACACCTACAGGAGCCTCCTCCCCATTTCCTTTGGTGTATCTGGTGTATCCTCTGTAACTATTTCTTGATGGGTAACGTGATGGGGGTTCCATCTGACATCCTGAAGTCATAACTCTCTCTGATGTTCCTGATGTGAATTTATACCAGCTATGTTCCATAAAACACAAATGCGACACACTGTATATAGCTCAAACTACACCCCATTGTACTTTCAGATGTCACGAGCATTCTGTCTGAATGCATCATGCGTCTAAAATCATAGAGTCAGAGTCGTAGTTATTTTGACACACTACCTTCTTAAATCACGTAGGAAAAAAAAAAAAAGCAGGCATTTGATGTTTAGACCGACAGACCAAACCCTGTGTGGATGCTGGACAAGTGGAGCTTCCCGAGTGCTCTGTGGAGGCCACACACGGCCAATGTATTCCCAACAGCACCCCAGCCGGTGCCAGGGCCCGACTTGATATTCCCGGGCGGGGGCGGGCCGGGCCCCCGGTTCTCATCGTTCCCTGTCAGAGGAGGCTCTCTCGTGTCGTGTCGTGTTCGTGTCACTGTGACCCCCACTGATGCTGTGTGGTGAGGAGCTGAGAGGCGCTGTCCTTTACGTGTATCTGCGCGACGGCGGCGGCGGCGGCGGCGGCGGCGGCGGCGGCGGGGTTCTTTTCTTCTTCCCTGTCAAACAGGGACACAGGGGAGGGAGGGGATGTGAAGTGAGTGACACCGAGGACCCGGGAAGGGACAGGGACACGGGAGGGAGGGGGGGGTGCGATTTTGCAGACGAGGAGAGTGAAGTTGAAACCGCTATCAGATCCTGAACTGCTGGAAACAGCAGCATCCCCGGAGAGTCCTCCTGGGCTTCTGTCTGGACAGGGCGGGACAGATGGACTCTGTGCGTGTGGGGGGGGGGGGCGGGGGGGGCGGGGAAGAAGCGCTGTCTGTACACCTCTGGGTCCGGTTTCCTTTTTGAACTCCTCTCTGGGGTCTCCCAAGGCCCTTGCCGCTTCTCTTTCTCTCGTCGCTGCCCGCCGTGAATTCACAAGCCTCACGAAGGAAGGGGCAGTTTTGACTTCCTCGGGGCTGCCCTGTCAGGGATGGGACGATTTCCAAGGTCCCGGGGCGTCACCTAGCGGACGCTGCGTGGAACGAATGTGGGGTGGGATGAGAAGCCACGGCCGGGATCTGACTCCTGGGAGGTCTCGGGGTGAGTGGGGTGTGGAGTCGGTTGTCAGGCGGACTTTCTGTATGAATCGGTCCCGGCGTCGTGGACCTTGGACTGTCTGTCTGTCATGTCTCGGAGAAAGAGCCGCTCGTTTCGTTTCCCCCCTGTGTTCTCCAGATGGGGCCGTTGGGCTCAAGGAGGTGTCTGTCCCTCGGTCCTCCCGTGGTTTGTTTGGCTTTCGCGGCCGGAGGCCCGCCCGGCCCTCGGAGAGGTTGTTTTTTTTTTGAAACTCAGACAGACATGCTCTCCTCCTCCTCCTCCTCCTCCTCCTCCTCCTCCTCCTCCTCCTCCTGACTGGACTAGCGAATCTGCCTGCTCTGGAGCACACGGTTAAACTTACTAGGCAGGCGCTCCACCCCTTGATCGGCTCCGCCACCCCCACGATCCTGAGGCCCCAAAGATCAACACCTCTCTCCCCGGCCGCCCGCGCGGAGCGCAGCCCGAGACGCGAAGCCGCGGCGGGATCGATCCTGGCGTGTTCTGTGACTCGGGTGCCGGGAAGGACCTGACCTGCCGTCACGGTCTCGGCGGAGTCAGTCCCCTCCCGCCCCCGACTCGGCTGGCTGTCAGGCGGACGGACTTTGTGTGTCAATCGGTCCCGGGGTCGTGGACCTAGCTGGGTCTGTGTGTCTCGGAGCAAGAGCCTCTCGTTTCCTCCCGTTTTTCTACGGGAGGGGCCGATGGGTTCCCTCAGCTGTCCTTCCCGTGGTTTGTTTCGCTTTCGCGGCCGGAGCCCGCCCGGCCCCCGGCACGCCGCTGGCTTTCCTCTTTTCTTTTGTTTTTAGGCGCCCGGGGCTGGCGGCCGAGGGTGGGAGCGAGGGCGGGGAGGATGGCGAGAGCCCAGCGGAGCGCCTCTCCGTGTGATTTTTTTTTTTTTCCACGTCCCCTCCGGGTCTGGGAGTCGGGCGGGCGAGCGATCCCGTGGAAGTGCAAGTGGAGTTGAAGGCGAGCGCCACCTGGCGGCCGCTTTTATATAGCAGGCATCCCTTTGACTTCCGCGGCCGGGCCAAGGGATGACGTGTGGCCGTGGTGAGCCGGGCAGAGTCCCGGCTGCTCCGGGGAGCCGGGCGGCCCTGCGGCCGCGGTGGCGCGGTGGCGCTGCGTCGCCTGTCTGTCGTAGTTTGGACCTGCGGGTTCGCGGGAGGGCAGGCTGTCGCCGCGCTCCCGGGCTCCGCGTCTGCTGGTGCGGCTGGTCCGGGACTTTCCGGAGAGCTCTTCCGCGAGCGGAGGCCTAGCGGACGGAGCGAGCCCGAGCCTTGGGGGCTGGAGTTGGGACGGGGCCGCTCGGCCGCCGGCCGGCCCTGGCTCCTCGGGAGTCACGGACCGGTCCCCGGGTAGGCGGTCGCCCGGCGCAGACGCGGCCTCGCCCGCCCGCGTGCCCTCGCGCGGTCCGTTCGTCGGAGGTGCCTGCCGCGGGTGAGTCCCCCCCCGCCCCCCGCTCCGCGTTCCGCTCACCGGCCGGGGAAGGTGTGCCCGGCCCGCTACGGCTCTCGAGTCGTCGCCGGGGTCCCTTTCTGCCCCCAGAGGGGTCGACCAGCTATCCCTGTGGGCTCCGGTCGTGTCTCTGATGGGGACGTCCTGGACACGGGTGGCCGGGACTCGGTTCCGGGAGGCCGCCGTCACCGGTGGACTCGCCCCGCTTCCGGGCACGCACTTTTAGCTTGGCGACGCGGGCGTTTTGTACCTGCAGGTAAGTGCTGACACGCTGTCCCTCGGTGGTTGTCGCCGAGGGGTGGACGGAGCCGCTCTCCTCGGACGCCCGTCTCTGTGGCTTTTCTGCCGCCCTCCGCGCGCTTCGGGAGCCCGTCGTGCCGGCGCGCAGGCTCTTTGGACGTCCGAGTGCTCCGATCTCGAGGCCGCCTCCGGGTTCCGACATCGACGGCGACCCGGAGGTGTTCGGTGTGGCGGGCGGACGAGGCGCCGGCCGGGGGCCCTCTGCTCCCCGCGCGCTTCCCGCCACGGGCCTCGGTGAGGCGGCGTTTAGGACAACCCGACTTTTCCGTGGACTTTGGCGGGGCCCCGGTGCCCCTTTGCGTGTCAGGCGTTCCCGTGCTGCTGGGTTTGTCCGTCGCTCTCACCCGGGGGGGTTCGGGGAGCGGGCGAGGCTTTTTAAAGTTGGGCTTCTTTCTGGTGGCTGTCCTCGCCTGCCTTTTCCTATCCCGGCCTCTACCGGCTGCTTTTCCTTTTTTTTTTTTTTTTTTTTTTTTTTTTTTTTGGTTATCTGAGCGAGGGGCTGTTTCTGTAAGACCGGCCCTGCCACCGCCCCGGCCTCCCGAGTGCTGGTTCCCCGCGCTTTCTGTGTTTTGTTTTTGTTTTTTTGTTTTGTTTTGTTTGGGGCTCTCTCCCGCATTCGCGTGCTTGGGCCATCCCGAGGCTGCTCACGAGTGCTGGGATACGGCGGGCGTGCGCCACCCGCGCTCGACTCTCCCCCCTTCCCCCTTTTTTGGCCTTTTACGAGGGGGTTGCCTTTTCCCGAGGCGTTTCTTCCTGCTCGGCTGCTGTTTTGGTTTTGTCTCGTGTTTTGAAACTCAGGCTCGCTTTTGTCTTTCCCGACTCGGCGCCCTGCCCTCCCGGGTGGCGGGGTCTGGCCGTTTTCGCCTCCCTTCTCGCGATCGATGTGGTGACGTGGTGCTCTCCCCGGGCCGGGCCTAAGCCGCGCCAGGCGAGGGACGGACATTCACTGCGAATGGGACCGCTCTTCTCGTGCTGCCAGCGGGCCCCTCGCTTCTCCGCCCCACCTGCCGGTGGTGTGCGGAAGGCAGGGGTGCGGTATCCGGCCTGACCTTCGCCTTCCCCGCCCTCTCCTCGTGGTCGGGGACCCAGACGTGCGGGAGAGGGGATCACCCCTCCCGCGCCCTGGTGCCTTGGCGGTGGGTCGGCCCCTCCCCGCGGTGGGGCAGGGGCCCGCGTTTCCCCCGCCGTGCCGCGCGTCCTCCTCGGGCGCGCGAGCCGCGTACCGTGCGTCGTCGGCCCTTCGCGGTGCTCCTGGAGCGCTCCGGGTCGACTCGAGGTGCCCGAGGCTGAGCGGTGGTGCCGTTCCCGTGTCCCCCGGTGTCTCTGCTCCGGTCGCCGCTGTGGCGGGGCTGCCCCGTCCGCGTTGGCGGGCTTCTCGAGGCCATCGGCCAGAGAAAAGGGGGGTCGAGGCGGTGAGAGAGAGGGCGGCGGCGGCGAAGGCCGCCTGCCGCTTCTTGACGGCCGTGTCGCGGGTGCGACTCGGTCCTTGGGGCGGGCGCACGCCCGCGCGCCGCCTCTCCCGGTTGGCCGCGCGCGGGCGTGTCGAGCGATCGTGGCGGGCCGTGGGCCGTTCTGCCGTGCCACCCGGCGGACTGAGCGGAAGATAACGTGAGGTCGCCCCGGCCTCTGACCGCGAGTGCTCGACGTGTGCCCCGTGCTTACCTATACCGCAGACCCCCCCTCGCCTGGCCACTCCCGCGGACGGATCCCGCCTCTGCGGACCGACGGGGGCCGGTGGGCCGGGTTCGGTCCACCCTCAGTGAGCAAAGTTTCTTCTCTAGCGATCCGAGCGGGGCGTGCTTTGCGAAGAGGTGGGGAGGTGCCCGCCTCCCCCCCGCGTCTGCCCGCCCGCCTACGTTCTCGCTGCGCGAAAGTCAGCCGTCCGACGCGTCTGTCCCGATCCGATGCGTGCCCGCGCCTCCCCCCTCCGAGCTGGGGGAGGGTCCCGCGGGGGGGTCCCGGCCGGTGTCCGGCTCTCTCGGGGGCCTGCCCGCGAGCGTGCGCCGAGGTCTCGCTCCGCTGGCGCGTGGTGTGTCCGGTGGGGGGGGTGTGTTGGGGGGGTCGGTGGTGTGGCGGACGTCCCGGTCGGTCCCGCCCCTCCCCTCACCCTCCCGTCGCCGTCGCCGCCGCCGCTGCTGCCGCCGCCGCCGCCGCGAGGGGCTCTCCGCCCGCTCCCGTCCCGTGTCGCCGGCCGTTGGCGCCGACGGCGGTGTGCCGGCGCCGGCGTGGGCCCGGGTGGCCCGTCGCGCCCCTCGCGCCGGGCGCCGCGACGGTGGGTGCCCGTCCCCCGGAGGAAGGGGGCCGTACGCGTGTGGGGTTCTCTCGAGCGAGGCCGCCGAGGCGGTCGTCCTCCCCGGCGTGCGGACGTCGGCGGAGTCGCGCGTGGGAGTCCACGTCGACGGGGCTGGTGGACGCGGGTGTTCTC
>NW_027395361.1:97500-115000 GCF_047511655.1 Castor canadensis
GATGGGAGGGAGGGAGCGGGAGGGACGGTCGGACGGACGGACTGAGAGAGTGAGAGAGATTATAAAGCATGCGGCTTGTACCCTACTTGGGAGGATAAAGTAGCAGCTCCTCAAGTGCTATCCCTTGCCATACGACTCACAGACTGAAATGACACGGGGCACCGTCCGTCCGTCCGTCCGTCCGTCCGAACGGAGGCCTTTCTGGCAACACAGCTTTGTGTTAACAAATTCGACCTGGACTTCTGTGTATTTGTAAAAAGCTGTTTCTTGACCGAGACCTCACCTTGTCCCCACTCTACCCCCAGATTCAGAGCATCGATCCGGCCGTGTGACACAGCATCCCTGCTTCTTTTCATCAGCATGAAATGGAACACAGGCGTTCTGCTCTCTCTTGAACCTGTCCTGCCTAGGAGGCTGTGGAGAGCTTTTAAATAGTACCGGTGGTTGTTTGGTTCTGATAAGATCCCACTGTGCTTAAATACTCTAAGAAAACCTGTGGATGGATAAGGAAGGGAGAAGATGGCAGCACTTCTTCATTTAAAACGAAGAAAATGAAATGATCGCAGTAACATTTCCTTATGTTCGCTGCACAGAATGAGTTCTGCTGTTACAAATTTGACGCCGGTTGTTTTTACAATTTAAGATCCCAACTTTTACTGCTATTTTTCCTACTCCAAAAAACACTTACAGCTTTTTCTCTAGGAACCTGATATTTGTGTAGTATGATTCACTGGAATGTT
Organism: Castor canadensis; assembly: GCF_047511655.1. Lineage (NCBI taxonomy): Eukaryota > Metazoa > Chordata > Mammalia > Rodentia > Castoridae > Castor > Castor canadensis. Next base: position 98,241 of record NW_027395361.1, read on the forward strand.
TTTCTTTGTGATGAAAGAGACGGGGGTGGGGGGACACGGGGACGGGGACGGGGACGGGGGACGGGGGACGGGGGGACGGGGGACGGACATAAGAAGGCGATGAGGGTGATTCTAACTCTGCTGGATTCATGTATTGAGTTTTCATTAGTTATTTTTACTAACATTATTTATTTAAAAATTTATATAAACTTATTAATTTATAAAAATAAATTTATTTATGTATTTACTACTGATTTGCAGTACGAGGGAGGGATCAGACCCAGAGCTTCCTCCTTGCTAGCATGCTAGGCAAACGCTCGACCGCTGAGCTACATCCCCAGCTGTAATCGTGCTGGTTCCACACAGGCTTTTCTTAAATGCAGATTTTGTCATAAAGTTGTTACCGAGTTTTACATTTTTTAGAAAGCATTAAGACGTTATTGATTTTTTTAAAGAAAAAAGTTCACTTTTTGGCTTATCCTATTTTGGCCCTTTCAGATCTCACACACACAGACACACACACACACTCACTCACTCACTCACTCTCTCTCCTTTGTATTTATTTTTCCTTCCTTCCTTCCTTCCTTCCTTCCTTCCTTCCTTCCTTCCTTCCTTCCATTTTGGTGCTGGCGGGTGGTACTGGGGCTTGAACTGAGGGCCTCATACTGCCAGCCTGTGGCATGGACAACGCTCTTGCCTCTACCCAGTCCAAAATCATCACCCCCGAGATGAATCCCCATTACCTACGCGTTGTGGGTGGTTGGGAAAGTCCAGTCGAGGATGCGTCTCCTCTTTCAGAGATTATAAAATGGAAGCTTTAGACGGCAGTGGAAAGTGGCTTACGGAGAGAGAGAACGAAAAGATGTGTTCACGTCACGTCTTTCTTGTCTCGCTTTGTGAACGTTTCCGGTGTTTTGTCACTGCTGGGTTTGTATTTGTGTGGTTGTTAGCTAGAGCTCCGATGGGTTGGATTTTTGAAGCGGGCGGTCGGTCGCTCGTGCGGACCGGCTGTGGAAGTTCAGGGGGACTCGCTCATCGGTGGATGTGCAGTACCGATGACTTGTTGATAGTTCCTTTAAATAAATACTTTTATTTGCTTAATCGTGATAAGGGGTAGGAAGAGGACAGGATTTCAGAGCTACCCTTTGTGAGTTTTCATTTAGATTCCTGGTGATAACTGGAATCTATTGTCACTTTAAAAAACAAAAAACAACCACAAAAAAAAAACTAGAGTCCAGAAAATATTTCTTGTGACCTGCTCTTTCACAAAGAATGCTTACTTTTGCTAACTGAGAGTTGCCGGGCGGTTAGAGTGACCGGGTCGTTTCAATAGAGACTGAAAAATAAAACTTCTACTTAGATCTTAGAAGCAAGGATAATGCTTAGGTTACTGTTATTTGTACTTTGAATCGTTTTCTCTCTGAGTTAAAACTCCTAAAAATGTATAAGCGTTATGCTACGCCACGCCAGTTTTACTCCCGGGCGGTAGTCTGTGTTCACACGGACGGACGGACGGACGGACGGACAGACGAGCTGAGGTGATTTTGATAAGACTTAGTGGCAAATGACCAGGCTGATCTGCTGTTTGAGTTTTCTCTTTAGTTTTTTTCTTGTCTTTTGGCCGAGCAAGGTCCGTCGATAAATGTCGCTCCTGTGCGTGTGTGCGTTAAACAAGATGTAGACGGCTCCTGTGCGAGATGCTGCATCATGAAAAGGAGCTCAAACCCCAGGTCCGGAAAGAAAAAATAAATAAATAAAGAGGGAACTCCATCTAATACAGCAGTAGTTTTGCTTGGCGACGATGAGCACACGTGTAGCACTTTGACAATATCTCTGAACTTTGGGGGGTGGAGGGGATGGGATGGGTACTGGGGTTTCATCTCGGGGCCTACACCTTAAGCCACTCCACCAGCCCTGTTTTCTGGAACTATTTGATTTGCCTGGGGCTGGATTTGAACTTGGATTCTCCTGATCTCTCCCTCCTGAGTAACTAGGATTACACACGTGAGCCACTGGTGCCTGGCTGATACCGCTGCTGAATTACTTAAACCTTTCTCGGCCCTAGAAAAAACTCCATTCGTTGGTTTCATCTTACAATGAGATGGTTGTAATGAATGAAAGTAGGCACCTGGTAACGCAGCAACCACGGGTGTTTGATTTGTCACTGACAGACGCCAAGTACCGAGTCCCCATTTTTCCAGTAATTTTCTTATAAGTTTTGGAATACGTGGACTCAGTGAGGAGTCACAACCTTAGCCGTGTATTAGAATGCCCTGCGGGACCTACGGCATAAAAAAAAAAAAAAAAAAGCAATTTTTTTTTTTTCTTTTTGTCATATTATTGTTGTGGTGTGGGGGACGGTAACATTGAAACCTCAAATTTCAAACTGGTGAAACAGGGAAAAGACACCTGCCTCTGTTTTCCCTTTACAAAACATCGAATTGCCACAGAGTCTGTTTGCAAATATGAGAATCATTCAACTCATAGCTACTTGATGATTGAGTATCTTTCTGGTATTTCTGTAATGTCTTTCTTTCTGTTTTCCCCTGGAGTGTGAACTCTATGTCAGCATTTCTTTAGGTATATGTATGTAATAAAAGGTACTTGACCTTCTTTATTTGGAAGGTAACTGCAATCTCCTTTGATTTTGTTTTGTTTCCTGAGCCACAAGCCCTTTGCTTTTCTTCTTTCTTTCTTTCTTTCTTTCTTTCAGTTTAGTGTACAGCGAGAGAGTTTGCTGAGATAGAAAAGAGTAAAGTGGGGACAGGGTTCCCCTCTTTTCTTTTCCAAATTTTAATACGGTTCTGTGTGTCTGCTTCGTTTTAGCTCCTTCACTGCCATAGCTGGGAGCAGGTGACTGCTTCTTGCCCTCTGCCTTCTCCTTGTCTGCTGATGATCCAGGTGTAAAGGTTATCTGTGCGGTGAACTTTAAACTTCACGCACACTGGCACCCTTTGGCTTGCTGTGAACGGGAAATCCTTGATTTCTTTGATTTGCTGAGGCATGAGCTAGCCTGGGCAAATAATTCCAGAGACCCCTCTTCTCCAAAATAACCATAGCGAACTGGACCGGAAGCCCAATTGCACTGAAGCGATTGGAGCGCAGAAGCACCGAGTTCCGACTCTAGTTCCCCTCCCCCGCTGACACACGAAGGCCCGCCATTTTCTGCCCTGGCCCGCCAGCCATCTTGTCCCCCGGCCACCCAGAAGAAGCACCACACCACACCACACCACACCACACCCACCCAAAACAAACAAAAAGACAAAAACTCGGCTAGGGGCGTGGCTCAAGTAGTAGAGTTGTCTACCTGGTGAGCATGGGGCCCTGAGGTCAACTCTCTCTCTCTCTCTCTCTCTCTGTGTGTGTTTGTGCGCGCACGCGCGCGGCAGATGGCGGGGGGAGTGGGTGGGGGTGGGTGGGGGGAGATGAGGATAGCGGACGATTGCAAGCTTTAGGAAGAACGTACGCGTGCTCGTGGATTGGGAGAATCGGCGCAGTAAAAATGTCGGTACTCCCCAAAGTCATCTACGTGTTGGACGCGATTCCCATCAAAATTCCAATGACGTTCGTTAAAGAGATCGAAAGGCCCTGGGATCAATCCCCAGCACCACGAAAAAGCAAAAAGACAGAAATCATGGGAAGGCTTCAGTGGCTGGAATTTCAGAATCGTAAAGGCAAACTCAACTGATTTGCTGGTCTTGTGAGTTTAGCTAAAAACCTGAAATCACTGAACAAATCCACTTTTGCTCTGGAGCTGTGCCATTCCTTCTGGAAACTGCTATCCACATTAGCTATTCATATTTAAATTAGTTAAAAATAAGTGAAATTTAAAGTCCAGCTCCTTGGTTGTGCCAGTCACATCCCATGTGCTCAGGTGCCCATCACAGAGAAACCCTTCCGTCATCACAGAAAGTTCTGGAGTAAGGACTCAGCTCTATGGCGATGGCCTGGATTTTCCTAACCCCACCGGTTCTCTCGCAGATGAGAACCTGTGTGTATCCCCGTCACCTGTCGCTCCCATCGTGTGTGCAAACAGTCGGCCTTGCCGGAGCTGGTTCCCACTTGCTCCACAGTCAGAATACCACGAATCATGGTCCTGAATTAATTTAGAAATACCTAATCTGTGTTAGGAAAATTAAGGCAATTAGAGAAGTAGCCATGTTAACGTACCACTTAATGATATTCATAAGGACATTTTTATACATAAATTTACTTGAGGCAGTCAAACACGGATGTAGACATGTGGGCATGTGCTTCGTTTCACAGCTGCAAGAGCTAGGCTCACAGCTAACACTGGCCAGGACAGGACAGACCAGGAGTCACAGCAGAGACACCGGCCCCGTGGTTTTTTGGTTCATCCGTGTTTGTTTTTTGTGATGAGGACTTGCTATGCTTCCAAGGCTGGTTTCAAACCTGGATACTCCTGCTGTGGCCTCCTAAGTAACTGGAATTGCAAGCACTTGCCTCGTTCAGATCTTGAGGCTGCCTCAGGACCCATTTCCTGGTGAAGCCTGGTATCTTCCTCTGCGAGGATTCATGGTCCAACTACTCACACGTGAAGTGAGTCCCGGCAGAGAGGATGAGCCAGTCAAGGCCACTGACAAGCCACAAAACTGAAAATCGTCCTTGATTCTCTCAAATCACAGAAAGAGCTGGAGAGTGGTGCAGCAAGCCACAGGTGTAGGCTTCGGGGTGAGTCAGGTTTGGGTCCTGCCCTTCCTTTTTGATCGTGGGCCACTCTTCTTAACCTCCCTGTCTCCAGTCTCCTCATCCTCAGCATGGGAAGCGTGGAAAAAATTATACGGCCACACCATGGACTATCCTGGAGTCATTTACATCAATGTTACAAAAGAGTCTTTATTTTCACAGAACTCATTTAGTTGGTAAAATGTGCTACAACTCACTACACATGCTCTAACCCAATTTTAACAAAATACATGTAAACATACGTGCACGTGTCCCAAGGAAAACAATGCTGGGCAATACAGGTCGAAATGTCAATAAGATAAAATGATAGGCAACATTCCTTTATTTCTGCAGGTGACTTGAAAAAATAAAAGAATTTTTCTACAGACTGTCCAGAGCCTTTAAATTGACCATTTTCTGGCTTTACTCGTGCAGAATATTTTCCCTCACAGTCTGAAGCACTCTTTCTTGCAAGTTAACACGCATGAACTCCAGAGTTAAATACCACATAGCAGTACAGGAAGAAGTCACAAGGTTTCTGCAAGAGATCGAAAAATCTACCGTGAGATTTATATGGAAACACAAGAGGCCGCGGATAGCCGAGGCGACACTCAGCCAAAAGAACGATGCAGGAGGTATCACGGTACCTGACTTCAAACTGTATCACAAGGCAATAACGATAAAAACAGCCCGGTACTGGCACAAAAACAGACACGAAGACCAGTGGAACAGAACAGAGGACCCGGATACGAAGTCACACGACTATCACCGACTTGTCTTTGACAAAGGCGCTAAGAATATACGATGGAGAGATAGCAGCCTCTTCGACAAAAACTGCTGGGAAGACTGGTTAGCGGTCTGCAAAAAAACTGAAGCTAGATCCATGTCTATCACCCTATACCAAGATTAACTCAAAATGGATCAAGGATCTTAATATCAGACCCCAAACTCTAAAGCTGGTACAGGAAAGAGTAGGAAGTACTCTGGAGTTAGTAGGTATAGGTAAGAACTTTCTCAACGAAACCCCAGCAGCACAGCAACTGAGAGATAGCATAGATAAATGGGACCTCATAAAACTAAAAAGCTTCTGTTCGTCAAAAGCGATGATGGTCTCTAAACTGAAGAGAACACCCACAGAGTGGGAGAAAATAGTTGCCAACTATACATCAGACAAAGGACTGATGATAACCAGAATATATAGGGAACTTAAAAAACTAAATTCCCCCAAAACTAATGAACCAATAAAGAAATGGGCAAGTGAACTACACAGAACTTTCTCAAAAGGAGAAATTCAAATGGCCAAAAAGACACATGAAAAAATGCTCACCGTCTCTAGCGATAAAGGAAATGCAAATTAAAACCACACTGAGATTCCACCTCACCCCTGTCAGAACAGCCAACGTCATCGCCAACACCACCGACAACGGGTGTCGGCGAGGATGCGGGGGGGGGGGGGGGTGAAAGGAACCCTCGTACGCTGTTGGTGGGGATGTAGACTAGTACGACCGCTCTGGAAAAAAATTTGGAGGCTACTTAAAAAGCTTGACCTCGATCTACCGTTTGATCCGGCAATACCGCTCTTGGGGCTATACCCAAAAGACTGTGAAAAGGGATGACTCCAGAGGCACCTGCACACCCGTGCTTATTGCGGCACTATTCACAATAGCCGAGTTATGGAAACAGCCAAGATGCCCCACCGCTGACGAATGGATTAAGAAAACGTGGTATCTATACACGATGGAATCGTATGCAGCCGTGAAGAAGAACGAAATGTTATCATTCGCTGGTAATTGGATGGAACTGGAGAACATCATTCTGAGTGAGGTTAGCCTGGCTAACGATGAAATACAGGAGAGGACAGATAAATGCACAAATTGGAAAGTGGCTACAGATGAAAGGTCTGCTGAGAGCTCAGAGGATGACTAGATGGGAAGACACATTCATTTCCCACTTGACTCTGGACAGTTAAGCTCTTATACCTTGGGGTTTTTTGCCAGTGACTCCTTTAGCATAGGGGTCTGAGGTCAGAGCTGTCATGTGCCTTCTATGCTTTGCCAGACTCCTTGTCTTCTATTCTGGCCTGTTAAACTTGATCCCCTTTTCTTGTCAGTGGGGAATCTGGTATTTTGTTATGAAGGTTTCTTGAAGAGATTATTATTATTATTATTATTATTATTATTTTTTTTTTTTTTGCAATTAATCACATTTAGGATAGAGTACCTACACAGCAAATTAAAGGACCCAGAAAGCTGAATTCAGTAATGACCTAGGTACACCAAACATTGAATTTGGGAAATCAAGGGCTGGGATCAAGAGGGGAGTTGGAAGTAGTGCTATGTAGAATGGTTTGACAAAGGGAACACTATGTTCTCTGCCTTTGCTCATACAGCAGGTGTTATAACTGACTTGTCTTCAGTCATGGTGCTTTGAGCCTCATGTATTTTTGTATTTTGACCCCACAGGTGTGGTCTGGTTTACTTAGAGGAAATGGGCATAAGAACAAACCTTTTGCCTTTATGGTGACATCTAGACAGACGACTGTTGTTAGAAGGGACTATGGTTTTCTCAATTTTCCCTGCCGGACAGGGTCTGTAACGACACTTAGTATAACCCTAACGCATGGCAACTGGATAGTAAACGGTTTTCTAGTTCCATTGCTGTCTATCGCCTAAGTGGACTTTCGTTTGAAATTCTTCAGTTGTCGTAATCTCTTCAAATGTTGAAGAATTAGGAATGAGTCGTGCTGTCAAATGCTCTGAAAGGGATGCGAGGCAGCAATTGCCATGTAAAGTTTTTTTTTTCCACGTTGGGGATCAGACCCGGGGCCTTGCGCACGCTAGGCAAGCACACTCTACCACCGAGCTGTACCCCCGCCCATCATTGTCTTCCTGGTTCGTTTCTAACTCTATGAATGAATTCTAGATTTTCCCCGAAACTAAGTTGAATCTGTTCCAAAATGAAACAGGCTTCTCAGTCAGGGACATACCTACTTCTTCCCAGTCTGCCTTTTGCTTAAAAGCACCAAGCAGAGACATTATTTCCCTTTGCTATACTGTGATCCCTACATTATTAAGAAACCAAAAGATCACTGAAAGAAGGCTGGCAGAATGCATGAGTGTTTCATTAGGGGAGAAAAGATCAAGTGACAGTGTCAGTTTTTTTCCGCTTCTCACTTCGTGAGCTGAGTGAAAAGCATGAAAATTCAAAAAAAAAAAAGACCAAAAATCGTATGTTCTCCCTCATATGTGGACATTAGATTAGATCAAGGGCAGACTCAACAATGGGATTGGACTTTGAGCACATGATAAAAGCGAGAGCACACAAGGGAGGGGTGAGGATAGGTAAGACACCTAAAAAACTAGCTAGCATTTGTTGCCCTTAACGCAGAGAAACTAAAGCAGATACCTTAAAAGCAACTGAGGCCAATAGGAAAAGGGGAACAGGAACTAGAGAAAAGGTGAGATCGAAAAGAATTAACCTAGAAGGTAACACACACGCACAGGAAATCGATGTGAGTCGACTCCCTGTATAGCTATCCTTATCTCAACCCACAAAAGCCCTTGTTCCTTCCTGTTATTGCTTATCCTTTCTCTACAACAAAATTAGAAATAAGGGCAAAATAGTTTCTGCTGGGTATTGAGGGGGTGGGGGGGAGAGGGAGGGGGCGGGGGCAGGGGGGAGAAATGACCCAAGCCTTGTATGCACCTATGAATAATAAAAAAAAAAAGAAGAAGAAAGAACATATGCTCAGCTTTAGTACAGCCAGGGTTGTGTGGTGTCCCCGAGAAGGCCAGGGATCCATCTGCAGCCGATATTCTCCTGCGACCTGGCCTCGGCCCCTGGAAAGTAGTTACGATGGGGGGCGGGGGGGGGCGGGGGGGAGAGCATCTGGCTGCTGAAAACTGAAGCAAGCTTGAGCCCCTGAATGTAAATCCCAGTCAGTCCCAACGACGACGACGACGACAGTAATAGTAATTCAAAATATATTTGGGAGGAAGGGCAATGTGGTGTGGCTGTGGTGTAGGCAGAGCCCCTGCCTAGCAAGAGCAAAGCCTTAAGTTTAATCCTATGTTAGTATTTGGGCTGGCGAGTGCCTCAGGTGGTACTGTGCCTACCCTGAGTTCAAACCCCAGTACTACAAATAAATACGTGTGCATATGTGTGCTTCTGCGTGTGTGACATACTTATCTATCTTATCTATCTATCTATCTATCTATCTATCTATCTATGTGTCCATATATGGAACTTAAAAACATTTTATGTGTGAAGTGCAAAAAAATATACAATGTACATGTATGTAAAGTGAAAAGAATTTTTTGAAACTTACTCTATTGCCTGATGATTCCCTCACTCCTCTTATGGGAAGGATTTTTCTCCCACCCCTGGTGAAATACCATACCACTGAATTTGCTCAAGCTTCACCTATTTATTTATTTATTTATTTCATTTTTTTTCCTTTTATTTATTTAAATCGGGGGGGGGGCGGGGTGAGACCGGGGTTTGAATTCAGGGCCTCCTGCTCACCAAGCAGAGGTTCAAGCTGTACCACTTGAACCACAACCCCGGTCCTTGTAAAGGTGGGAGTATAATGGAAGGGTCTCTGATTTTCTCCCCCTTCCGATTCTCATTGACTACATTTACGTCCTGTCATCTGATACGCTTGGGGGTGTAAAAAAGAAAAAAGCCTATGCTTTCCTTCAGGGAAAGGATGTGAAAACCTTATGTTCCTTTTCTACCGTTGATTCTAACTATAGGGAGGTGACAATTCACCGTTCACCAGAAAATGGTGTCATCTTCCAATATTTAATTTATTTCTCAAATTGAATGTGGAATAGTAATTCTTCTAAGAACTGGAAGTCCCCCCTGGAGTTACGTGGTGACGGCCTACACAGTTTCCTCAGAGATCCTGTCTCAAAAAACCAAAACCAAGCCCCTCTTCCATCATGTCATTCTAATTGTTGTAGCTTGAAGGAAGTCACTTTATGTCTTGGTAACTCCATGTCCTGATGAAAATAACAGCGGTTTCACGATTGGGTTTTGTTGGGGGGGGGGAAGCAGAGAAGGTGGGGGAGTGCGTGTCTCCCATCTCAGGGAATAGGTCGGTTCAAGATGGGAGGCCTCTGTACGGGGCAAGGGAACAGGCATTCCATAAGAGATGTGTTTTCGGAAACAAAAGAAACACAGAGTCTCACTCACGTTGGACCTGGTCTAGAAAAAAGCTAGTCCTCTGAGTCTGAGAGGCAGTCAGTGGGACGGGGATTAGGGTTAGGGTTAGGGTTAGACATTCCTAGATGTGGGCTGGAGTATCTTCTGCTTAAGTGGGAGTCCCTGTGCTGATGTGACAGACGTGTAGCAGACTCTCCGAGTAGTTTACAGATGAGCAGGCACAGAGGGTCTCTGTGTAGAGATGTGATCTTAATAGAAAAAGTGGGAGCTGGCGGAGTGACTCAAGTGTCAGAGTGCCTGCCTAGCAAGCTTGTGTTTCTGAGTTCAAACTCCAGTACCACCAAAAAAAAAAAAATTGCTTTAACAGAAAAAAGGAGCTGGAGCTGGTCGGGCTGTAAGAAAGGCATGGGTGTTTTTTGGTGGTTGCTGCCGCATGTTATGTATGTCTGTACGTATGTTCGGTGTTTTGTGTATTTATTTATTTAATCTTTATTGTTTGGCAGGACAGGAATTTGAACTCACTTCAAATGGACTTGCTTCCTAATTTTTGGGGGGTTTCTTTTTTGGCAATACTGGGGATTGATCTCAGGATGGTAGCGGCCTGGCCTCCTCGTTCCTTAGATGCACACCATAGGGAAGGTGCTCTAGTGCCTGGATGACGGGAGTGTACCACAAATGGTTTGGATTTGGATGGCTGTTTCTCTCCAGAAAAGTTGTTGGCTATCTGCAGTAAGCTACCTAACTGCTGGTTTGAACTACTGCTGGTTTGAACTACTGCTGGTTTGAACTACTGCCTCCGGCCCTCTTTTTATCTTCTTCTTTCTCATTTTTTGGTTTGTTTTTGTGTGCTACTGAGGTTTGAACTCAGGGCCTCCTTCTTGCTAGGCAGCCCTTAATTATTGTATTGAAAGAATCTCATTTCCAAATTGCTGTCCGTGATACACAGCCCGAAATGAAAACAAACTTTTCTTCTATGTGGAAAACAAAGCACTAAGCAGATCCAAAAGCTCTTTTTTCTTTTCTTTTCTTTTTTTTTTTTGGGCTATCCTCCGGTATGGGGATGGAACCCAGGGCCTCGTGAACTGAACGCTAGGCCAGCTGTCCCCAGCCCCAACCCCCCAGCACTGTTTTGTTTATTTATGTCTTTATTCATGTTCTTGTTCATTTCTGTATGTATTTATGTAGCTGCCTATCGGTGCTGGGGTTTGAACTGATGGCCTTGTGCTTGCTAGAGAGGCACTCTGCCACATGAGCCGCAACCCTCCGTTCTGAAGGATTTTTAAAAATTTTCTTCTTTTAAGCATACATCTTAAACAAAACCAAGGAATCCATAAACCGTGATCTAGGGTCAGTTCAGTGTCTCGTCCAGCCAACTCTGCTTTTGCAGGAAGTCCTGAGGTACATAGGTGGGGCTTTTAACAGCTTTCAATGGGTCTCTTTTTGTCTTTGCTGTGACTCGATTTGCAAGACAAAGACGGCTGCCTCTCCGTGCCAGAAGAACTGGTTGGAACCCCCTCCCCCACGCGCTATCACCGGTGTGACCTTTCCGACAGGCCTGGGACTCTCTAAGCAGGCCGTCTGTCACTGAGTGCCATCCGCAGTCCCTTTTCTACTTTGTAAACCAAGTTCTGAGCTCCTTTTCACAAGTGCTCCTCTCTTACAAACCGTGCCTTTTGTTCCAGCCTTTGTCCTTGGGCGGGAAAACCCGCCCGGGAGGAGCCCCTCCCTTGAGCGAGCTCTCGCTTGCTGGCGTCCTAAGCGGTTCTCTCCCGCCATCTCCCGGTGAAATAGGGCAAGGACAGCAGGACGCCCGAGCGTGGGCCCTCTGCTGAGTCTGAGGGCTGTTGTGGGCCTCCGAGGCGGGCCAGGGCTCCCCTTCGTGGCAAAAGACCTAACTCCAGAGAAAATCTCTCACCTGTGAGGAGGAGGGAGGAGGGAGGGAGGGAGGGAGGGAGAAAGGTAAACAGAAAGTTCAGAGAGAGAGGAGAGAGGCAGAGAGAAGATAAGAGGTAGAGGAGAAAGGGAGGTAGAGTCTCTCTCTCTCTCTCTCTCTCTCTCTCTCCCTCCCTCTCTCTCTCAACTCTCTCTCTACTTCTGTTTCCGTTTACATTTCTCTCTCTCCCTCCCTCCCTCTCTCTCCCTCCTTTCCTCTCTCTGTCTCTACCTCTCTCTTAACTCTCTCTACCTCTCTCTCCACTTAGTTCTTTCTTAGCTCACTCTGCATTTCTGTCTACTTCTCTAACTCTTTATCTCTCTCTTTGTATTCCTCTCTCTCTCTCTCTCTCTCTCTCTCTCTCTCTCTCCCTCTCTCTGCCTCCCTCCCTCCCTCCCTCCCTCCGTCCTTCTTCCCTCCCTCCTTCCTTTCTCCCTTCCTCCCTTCTTTTCAGCTTTGCTGGGAACCTGAAAGTGTTCTCAAAACATAACTCTGTTTGAATAAAGGAGCTCCCCTCTCACTCCTGGCCGTGCCTGCCAGCCAGGTGACACCTACAGGAGCCTCCTCCCCATTTCCTTTGGTGTATCTGGTGTATCCTCTGTAACTATTTCTTGATGGGTAACGTGATGGGGGTTCCATCTGACATCCTGAAGTCATAACTCTCTCTGATGTTCCTGATGTGAATTTATACCAGCTATGTTCCATAAAACACAAATGCGACACACTGTATATAGCTCAAACTACACCCCATTGTACTTTCAGATGTCACGAGCATTCTGTCTGAATGCATCATGCGTCTAAAATCATAGAGTCAGAGTCGTAGTTATTTTGACACACTACCTTCTTAAATCACGTAGGAAAAAAAAAAAAAGCAGGCATTTGATGTTTAGACCGACAGACCAAACCCTGTGTGGATGCTGGACAAGTGGAGCTTCCCGAGTGCTCTGTGGAGGCCACACACGGCCAATGTATTCCCAACAGCACCCCAGCCGGTGCCAGGGCCCGACTTGATATTCCCGGGCGGGGGCGGGCCGGGCCCCCGGTTCTCATCGTTCCCTGTCAGAGGAGGCTCTCTCGTGTCGTGTCGTGTTCGTGTCACTGTGACCCCCACTGATGCTGTGTGGTGAGGAGCTGAGAGGCGCTGTCCTTTACGTGTATCTGCGCGACGGCGGCGGCGGCGGCGGCGGCGGCGGCGGCGGCGGGGTTCTTTTCTTCTTCCCTGTCAAACAGGGACACAGGGGAGGGAGGGGATGTGAAGTGAGTGACACCGAGGACCCGGGAAGGGACAGGGACACGGGAGGGAGGGGGGGGTGCGATTTTGCAGACGAGGAGAGTGAAGTTGAAACCGCTATCAGATCCTGAACTGCTGGAAACAGCAGCATCCCCGGAGAGTCCTCCTGGGCTTCTGTCTGGACAGGGCGGGACAGATGGACTCTGTGCGTGGGGGGGGGGGCGGGGGGGGGCGGGGAAGAAGCGCTGTCTGTACACCTCTGGGTCCGGTTTCCTTTTTGAACTCCTCTCTGGGGTCTCCCAAGGCCCTTGCCGCTTCTCTTTCTCTCGTCGCTGCCCGCCGTGAATTCACAAGCCTCACGAAGGAAGGGGCAGTTTTGACTTCCTCGGGGCTGCCCTGTCAGGGATGGGACGATTTCCAAGGTCCCGGGGCGTCACCTAGCGGACGCTGCGTGGAACGAATGTGGGGTGGGATGAGAAGCCACGGCCGGGATCTGACTCCTGGGAGGTCTCGGGGTGAGTGGGGTGTGGAGTCGGTTGTCAGGCGGACTTTCTGTATGAATCGGTCCCGGCGTCGTGGACCTTGGACTGTCTGTCTGTCATGTCTCGGAGAAAGAGCCGCTCGTTTCGTTTCCCCCCTGTGTTCTCCAGATGGGGCCGTTGGGCTCAAGGAGGTGTCTGTCCCTCGGTCCTCCCGTGGTTTGTTTGGCTTTCGCGGCCGGAGGCCCGCCCGGCCCTCGGAGAGGTTGTTTTTTTTTTGAAACTCAGACAGACATGCTCTCCTCCTCCTCCTCCTCCTCCTCCTCCTCCTCCTCCTCCTCCTCCTCCTGACTGGACTAGCGAATCTGCCTGCTCTGGAGCACACGGTTAAACTTACTAGGCAGGCGCTCCACCCCTTGATCGGCTCCGCCACCCCCACGATCCTGAGGCCCCAAAGATCAACACCTCTCTCCCCGGCCGCCCGCGCGGAGCGCAGCCCGAGACGCGAAGCCGCGGCGGGATCGATCCTGGCGTGTTCTGTGACTCGGGTGCCGGGAAGGACCTGACCTGCCGTCACGGTCTCGGCGGAGTCAGTCCCCTCCCGCCCCCGACTCGGCTGGCTGTCAGGCGGACGGACTTTGTGTGTCAATCGGTCCCGGGGTCGTGGACCTAGCTGGGTCTGTGTGTCTCGGAGCAAGAGCCTCTCGTTTCCTCCCGTTTTTCTCCGGGAGGGGCCGATGGGTTCCCTCAGCTGTCCTTCCCGTGGTTTGTTTCGCTTTCGCGGCCGGAGCCCGCCCGGCCCCCGGCACGCCGCTGGCTTTCCTCTTTTCTTTTGTTTTTAGGCGCCCGGGGCTGGCGGCCGAGGGTGGGAGCGAGGGCGGGGAGGATGGCGAGAGCCCAGCGGAGCGCCTCTCCGTGTGATTTTTTTTTTTTTTCCACGTCCCCTCCGGGTCTGGGAGTCGGGCGGGCGAGCGATCCCGTGGAAGTGCAAGTGGAGTTGAAGGCGAGCGCCACCTGGCGGCCGCTTTTATATAGCAGGCATCCCTTTGACTTCCGCGGCCGGGCCAAGGGATGACGTGTGGCCGTGGTGAGCCGGGCAGAGTCCCGGCTGCTCCGGGGAGCCGGGCGGCCCTGCGGCCGCGGTGGCGCGGTGGCGCTGCGTCGCCTGTCTGTCGTAGTTTGGACCTGCGGGTTCGCGGGAGGGCAGGCTGTCGCCGCGCTCCCGGGCTCCGCGTCTGCTGGTGCGGCTGGTCCGGGACTTTCCGGAGAGCTCTTCCGCGAGCGGAGGCCTAGCGGACGGAGCGAGCCCGAGCCTTGGGGGCTGGAGTTGGGACGGGGCCGCTCGGCCGCCGGCCGGCCCTGGCTCCTCGGGAGTCACGGACCGGTCCCCGGGTAGGCGGTCGCCCGGCGCAGACGCGGCCTCGCCCGCCCGCGTGCCCTCGCGCGGTCCGTTCGTCGGAGGTGCCTGCCGCGGGTGAGTCCCCCCCCGCCCCCCGCTCCGCGTTCCGCTCACCGGCCGGGGAAGGTGTGCCCGGCCCGCTACGGCTCTCGAGTCGTCGCCGGGGTCCCTTTCTGCCCCCAGAGGGGTCGACCAGCTATCCCTGTGGGCTCCGGTCGTGTCTCTGATGGGGACGTCCTGGACACGGGTGGCCGGGACTCGGTTCCGGGAGGCCGCCGTCACCGGTGGACTCGCCCCGCTTCCGGGCACGCACTTTTAGCTTGGCGACGCGGGCGTTTTGTACCTGCAGGTAAGTGCTGACACGCTGTCCCTCGGTGGTTGTCGCCGAGGGGTGGACGGAGCCGCTCTCCTCGGACGCCCGTCTCTGTGGCTTTTCTGCCGCCCTCCGCGCGCTTCGGGAGCCCGTCGTGCCGGCGCGCAGGCTCTTTGGACGTCCGAGTGCTCCGATCTCGAGGCCGCCTCCGGGTTCCGACATCGACGGCGACCCGGAGGTGTTCGGTGTGGCGGGCGGACGAGGCGCCGGCCGGGGGCCCTCTGCTCCCCGCGCGCTTCCCGCCACGGGCCTCGGTGAGGCGGCGTTTGGGACAACCCGACTTTTCCGTGGACTTTGGCGGGGCCCCGGTGCCCCTTTGCGTGTCAGGCGTTCCCGTGCTGCTGGGTTTGTCCGTCGCTCTCACCCGGGGGGGTTCGGGGAGCGGGCGAGGCTTTTTAAAGTTGGGCTTCTTTCTGGTGGCTGTCCTCGCCTGCCTTTTCCTACCCCGGCCTCTACCGGCTGCTTTTCCTTTTTTTTTTTTTTTTTTTTTTTTTTGGTTATCTGAGCGAGGGGCTGTTTCTGTAAGACCGGCCCTGCCACCGCCCCGGCCTCCCGAGTGCTGGTTCCCCGCGCTTTCTGTGTTTTGTTTTTGTCTTTTTGTTTTGTTTTGTTTGGGGCTCTCTCCCGCATTCGCGTGCTTGGGCCATCCCGAGGCTGCTCACGAGTGCTGGGATACGGCGGGCGTGCGCCACCCGCGCTCGACTCTCCCCCCTTCCCCCTTTTTTGGCCTTTTACGAGGGGGTTGCCTTTTCCCGAGGCGTTTCTTCCTGCTCGGCTGCTGTTTTGGTTTTGTCTCGTGTTTTGAAACTCAGGCTCGCTTTTGTCTTTCCCGACTCGGCGCCCTGCCCTCCCGGGTGGCGGGGTCTGGCCGTTTTCGCCTCCCTTCTCGCGATCGATGTGGTGACGTGGTGCTCTCCCCGGGCCGGGCCTAAGCCGCGCCAGGCGAGGGACGGACATTCACTGCGAATGGGACCGCTCTTCTCGTGCTGCCAGCGGGCCCCTCGCTTCTCCGCCCCACCTGCCGGTGGTGTGCGGAAGGCAGGGGTGCGGTATCCGGCCTGACCTTCGCCTTCCCCGCCCTCTCCTCGTGGTCGGGGACCCAGACGTGCGGGAGAGGGGATCACCCCTCCCGCGCCCTGGTGCCTTGGCGGTGGGTCGGCCCCTCCCCGCGGTGGGGCAGGGGCCCGCGTTTCCCCCGCCGTGCCGCGCGTCCTCCTCGGGCGCGCGAGCCGCGTTCCGTGCGTCGTCGGCCCTTCGCGGTGCTCCTGGAGCGCTCCGGGTCGACTCGAGGTGCCCGAGGCTGAGCGGTGGTGCCGTTCCCGTGTCCCCCGGTGTCTCTGCTCCGGTCGCCGCTGTGGCGGGGCTGCCCCGTCCGCGTTGGCGGGCTTCTCGAGGCCATCGGCCAGAGAAAAGGGGGGTCGAGGCGGTGAGAGAAGAGGGCGGCGGCGGCGAAGGCCGCCTGCCGCTTCTTGACGGCCGTGTCGCGGGTGCGACTCGGTCCTTGGGGCGGGCGC
>NW_027395361.1:130000-133831 GCF_047511655.1 Castor canadensis
CACGAATAACAATCAGCTTCAGAAAGTGTGTGTGTGTGTGTGTGTGTGTGTGTGTGTGTGTGTGTGTAAGGGCCAACCTCTGGGGTCTGGGGTGTCCCCTTTTTACTATTTAACTTTCCCAAGTCAGGCAAGGAAAATCTGCCTATGCACACCAGGCTGGCCTCTAACTCTCTAAATATCACGCTATTTGTGTGTATTTGCACACTCTCTGAATACTTCCTCCTGGATGAATCTCCGGGAGGGAGGGAGGGAGGGAGGGAGGGAGGGAGGAGAGGGAGAGGGACTCACTTAGAGGTGGGTCAGGTGAGTGAGACACATGCTCTTCCGCTGGGTCGGTCTTACATCGGGACCCGAAAGCCCACTCTGACACCTATTGGTGCACTCGATTCCTTACCATATAAAATCCACGAGGATTCAGTTGTGGGAGGACGCCCGCCCCCCCCCCCCACCATGCACGAGTGTGTTCCACACACTCACACACACACACCCTCACTCCTGTCATCTCTGGTACTTCTGGTGTAGCACGTGACCGTTTCATGGCTGATTGTTTGAATTGAGGACTGACTGGGGTTTCGACTCTCCATTTTGCTATGGTTATTTTGGACATGCATGGAAGTCTTGTGGAATTCGTAACCTTAGTGGTTGCCCAAAATGAACAATAGGTGGCGCTCGATGACTACTCTTGGCATTACCGGGAGAGAGGGTGTGTGTGTGTGTGTGTGTGTGTGTGTGTGTGTGTGTGGTGTGTGATGTTCAGAAGTCACGTGCGTGTCAGAAAGGACTCTGTAAGAAACACCAGAGATGGACAGTTTCTTGTCCGAACACAAAGGAAAAAGGAGAGGGATTCGCAACTGATCGTGGTCTCCAATTTCTGAATGGCAGAGCCTCCGCTGAGAAATGCAATGAAGAAAATGCTTCGGAATTGTCACTACGAATCCCCTCACCCATACTGAACGTGCACATCCTAATAAAAACACCCTCGATGGGAGGGAGGGAGCGGGAGGGACGGTCGGACGGACGGACTGAGAGAGTGAGAGAGATTATAAAGCATGCGGCTTGTACCCTACTTGGGAGGATAAAGTAGCAGCTCCTCAAGTGCTATCCCTTGCCATACGACTCACAGACTGAAATGACACGGGGCACCGTCCGTCCGTCCGTCCGTCCGTCCGAACGGAGGCCTTTCTGGCAACACAGCTTTGTGTTAACAAATTCGACCTGGACTTCTGTGTATTTGTAAAAAGCTGTTTCTTGACCGAGACCTCACCTTGTCCCCACTCTACCCCCAGATTCAGAGCATCGATCCGGCCGTGTGACACAGCATCCCTGCTTCTTTTCATCAGCATGAAATGGAACACAGGCGTTCTGCTCTCTCTTGAACCTGTCCTGCCTAGGAGGCTGTGGAGAGCTTTTAAATAGTACCGGTGGTTGTTTGGTTCTGATAAGATCCCACTGTGCTTAAATACTCTAAGAAAACCTGTGGATGGATAAGGAAGGGAGAAGATGGCAGCACTTCTTCATTTAAAACGAAGAAAATGAAATGATCGCAGTAACATTTCCTTATGTTCGCTGCACAGAATGAGTTCTGCTGTTACAAATTTGACGCCGGTTGTTTTTACAATTTAAGATCCCAACTTTTACTGCTATTTTTCCTACTCCAAAAAACACTTACAGCTTTTTCTCTAGGAACCTGATATTTGTGTAGTATGATTCACTGGAATGTTTTTCTTTGTGATGAAAGAGACGGGGGTGGGGGGACACGGGGACGGGGACGGGGACGGGGGACGGGGGACGGGGGGACGGGGGACGGACATAAGAAGGCGATGAGGGTGATTCTAACTCTGCTGGATTCATGTATTGAGTTTTCATTAGTTATTTTTACTAACATTATTTATTTAAAAATTTATATAAACTTATTAATTTATAAAAATAAATTTATTTATGTATTTACTACTGATTTGCAGTACGAGGGAGGGATCAGACCCAGAGCTTCCTCCTTGCTAGCATGCTAGGCAAACGCTCGACCGCTGAGCTACATCCCCAGCTGTAATCGTGCTGGTTCCACACAGGCTTTTCTTAAATGCAGATTTTGTCATAAAGTTGTTACCGAGTTTTACATTTTTTAGAAAGCATTAAGACGTTATTGATTTTTTTAAAGAAAAAAGTTCACTTTTTGGCTTATCCTATTTTGGCCCTTTCAGATCTCACACACACAGACACACACACACACTCACTCACTCACTCACTCTCTCTCCTTTGTATTTATTTTTCCTTCCTTCCTTCCTTCCTTCCTTCCTTCCTTCCTTCCTTCCTTCCTTCCATTTTGGTGCTGGCGGGTGGTACTGGGGCTTGAACTGAGGGCCTCATACTGCCAGCCTGTGGCATGGACAACGCTCTTGCCTCTACCCAGTCCAAAATCATCACCCCCGAGATGAATCCCCATTACCTACGCGTTGTGGGTGGTTGGGAAAGTCCAGTCGAGGATGCGTCTCCTCTTTCAGAGATTATAAAATGGAAGCTTTAGACGGCAGTGGAAAGTGGCTTACGGAGAGAGAGAACGAAAAGATGTGTTCACGTCACGTCTTTCTTGTCTCGCTTTGTGAACGTTTCCGGTGTTTTGTCACTGCTGGGTTTGTATTTGTGTGGTTGTTAGCTAGAGCTCCGATGGGTTGGATTTTTGAAGCGGGCGGTCGGTCGCTCGTGCGGACCGGCTGTGGAAGTTCAGGGGGACTCGCTCATCGGTGGATGTGCAGTACCGATGACTTGTTGATAGTTCCTTTAAATAAATACTTTTATTTGCTTAATCGTGATAAGGGGTAGGAAGAGGACAGGATTTCAGAGCTACCCTTTGTGAGTTTTCATTTAGATTCCTGGTGATAACTGGAATCTATTGTCACTTTAAAAAACAAAAAACAACCACAAAAAAAAAACTAGAGTCCAGAAAATATTTCTTGTGACCTGCTCTTTCACAAAGAATGCTTACTTTTGCTAACTGAGAGTTGCCGGGCGGTTAGAGTGACCGGGTCGTTTCAATAGAGACTGAAAAATAAAACTTCTACTTAGATCTTAGAAGCAAGGATAATGCTTAGGTTACTGTTATTTGTACTTTGAATCGTTTTCTCTCTGAGTTAAAACTCCTAAAAATGTATAAGCGTTATGCTACGCCACGCCAGTTTTACTCCCGGGCGGTAGTCTGTGTTCACACGGACGGACGGACGGACGGACGGACAGACGAGCTGAGGTGATTTTGATAAGACTTAGTGGCAAATGACCAGGCTGATCTGCTGTTTGAGTTTTCTCTTTAGTTTTTTTCTTGTCTTTTGGCCGAGCAAGGTCCGTCGATAAATGTCGCTCCTGTGCGTGTGTGCGTTAAACAAGATGTAGACGGCTCCTGTGCGAGATGCTGCATCATGAAAAGGAGCTCAAACCCCAGGTCCGGAAAGAAAAAATAAATAAATAAAGAGGGAACTCCATCTAATACAGCAGTAGTTTTGCTTGGCGACGATGAGCACACGTGTAGCACTTTGACAATATCTCTGAACTTTGGGGGGTGGAGGGGATGGGATGGGTACTGGGGTTTCATCTCGGGGCCTACACCTTAAGCCACTCCACCAGCCCTGTTTTCTGGAACTATTTGATTTGCCTGGGGCTGGATTTGAACTTGGATTCTCCTGATCTCTCCCTCCTGAGTAACTAGGATTACACACGTGAGCCACTGGTGCCTGGCTGATACCGCTGCTGAATTACTTAAACCTTTCTCGGCCCTAGAAAAAACTCCATTCGTTGGTTTCATCTTACAATGAGATGGTTGTAATGAATGAAAGTAGGCACCTG
>NW_027395362.1:0-133725 GCF_047511655.1 Castor canadensis
CTAACTCTCATGGTTTTCAGGGGGAGTAACATCAATGTTGTGCAAAAGAGCCCCTTTCAAGTGAATGGAGGCTTACTGTAGCTCTTGTAAGACAATCATTAATGTGAGAAGCAAGAGGGTCTAGCACCCTGTTCAGCATTGTGAATTGAGTTACCTGTTCAAGGGAATACTGGCTAACTCTCTGTGTTTTCATGGGTGAGGAACATGAGGTTTGTGCAAAATTGCCTCTTTCAAGTCAATGGAATCAGCACTACATCACTTGGAGGAGAAGTATGAATGTTAGCAGCAGGAGGGTCAAGCACCTAGTTTTCCAAGGTGAACTGATATTCTTCTTGAAAGGAATAGTGCCTGCAAGTCAGTGTTTTCATGGGTGAGCAATACCAGCTATGTGCAAAATAACCCCCTTAAAGGGATTGGAAGAAGCACTGTCGAACTTGTGAGAGAATCATTCATGTGAGAAACAAAAGGGGCTGCCACCTTCTTCAGCATTGTGAACTGAGTTAGCTGGGTAAAGGAATGCTGCTTCCCTCTCAGCGTTTTCATGGGTGAGGAACACAACATTTCCAAACTATCCCTTACAAGCGAAAGGGAGATTCCTGGTAGTTCTTGTAAGGGAGTCATTAATGTTTCAAGCGCAGGGTCTAGCAACTTGTATAGCACTGTGAATTGACCTAGCTGTTTGAAGGAATACTGCCTACATCTCACTGTTTTCAGGGGAGTAGCATCAATGTTCTGCAAAAGAGCCCCATTCAAGTCAATGGAGGCTTACTGTAGCACTTGTAGGACAATCTTTATTTTTAGAAGCAGGAGGGTGTAGCACCCTGTTCTGCATTGTGAATTGAGTTACCTGTTCAAGGGAATACTGCCTCGCTCTCAGTGTTTTTATGGGTGAGGAACATGAAGTTTGTGCAAAATTGCTTCTTTCAAGTCAGTGGAACCAGCACTACATCTCTTGGAAGACAAGTATGAATGTTAGCAGCAGGAGGGTCAAGCACCTAGTTTTCCAAGGTGAATTGATATTCTTCTTGAAAGGAATAGTGCCTGCAACTCAGTGTTTTCAGGGGTGAGCAATACCAGGTATGTGCAAAATAACCCCTTTAAAGGGATTGGAAGAAGCACTGTTGATCTTGTGAGAGAACCATTCATGTTAGTATGAAAAGGGGCTACCACCTTGTTCAGCTTTGTAGACTGAGTTAGCTGGGTAAAGGAAAACTGCCTACCTCTCAGCATTTACATGGGTGAGGAACACAACATTTCCAAACTATCCCTTACAAGCGAAAGGGAGATTCCTGGTATGTCTTGTGAGAGAGTCATTAATGTTTGAAGCAACAGGGTCTAGCAACTTGTTTAGCACTGTGAATTGACCTAGCTGTTTGAAGGAATACTGCCTACCTCTCAGTGTTTTCCTGGGTCAGGAACATCACCTTTGTGCAAAATTGCCTCTCTGAAGTCAATGGAGAAACACTGTAGCTCTTGTAAGAAAATCATTCATGTTAGAAGGAAGAGGGTCAAGCACCTTCTTCAGCGTTGTGAATTGAGTTAGTTGTTTCATGGAATACTACCTACCTCTCAGGGCTTTCAGGGATGAGGACTACCATGTTCTTCAAAATTGCCCCATTCGAGTGAATGGAAATGCATTGTTGGTCTCCTAAGACAGTCATTACTGTTAACAAGAAGAGGGCCTAGCACTCTGTTGAGGATTCTCAACTGAGTTAGCTGTTTAAGGACATACTGAGACCTCTCAGTGTTTTTATGTGTGTGAACCTTCAATTTTGTGCAAAATCTCCTCTTTCAAGTGACTGGATCCAGCGGTGCGTATGTTGTAAGAAAAGTATGAATGGTTACAAGCAGGAGGGTGAAGCAGCTTGTCTTCGGATGAGAATTGAGTAACTTGGTTAAAGGAATACTGCCTACCACTCAGTGTTTTCAGGGATGAGGAATATCACCTTAGTGCAACATCACCCCTTTGAAGAGAATGGAAGAAGTTGTGAGGCTCTTCTAAGAAACTTATTGAGGTTAGAAGCAAGAGGGTCTAGCAAGTTGTGTAACAGTGTGAGTGGACTGAAGTTCTAAAAGGAACACCAGCTGCCTCTCACAGTTTGGAAGTGTGAGGACCATCATTTTGCTGCAAAATTGCCTCTTTCAATGGAGGGAAGGATTACTGTATGTCTTGTAGGAGAACCACAAAGGTTACAAGAAAGATGCTCTAGCACTTTGTTTAGCAGCTTCAATTGATTTAGCATTCAAAATTAACACTTCCTATCTGTCAGGGTTTGACAGTGTGAGCAATTCCATCTTTGTGCCAATAGGCCCTTTCAACTGAATGGAACATGCACTGTGTCTCTTGCAAGCAGATGGCAAGGTTTGCAGCAGGAGTTGCAAGCACATTGTGTTTCCCTGTGAGAGTTGAATTAGCATGTGAAAGGAATGCTTGCCAAATGAAAGCCTTTGACAATGGAGAACCATTCACTCCTTGAAAAATAAGTGCTTCCCACTAAATGGACAAACCCTTGTAGCTCAGGGCAGGATGCAATGTGTGAGAAGCAGGAATATTTAGCAACTTGTTTCCTCACGAGAAATGAGTTACCTGTTGAAGGGAATACTGACTACCCCTGAGTTTTTTCATGTGTGAGGAACATCACCGTTGGGCCAAATAGCTGCATTCAACTGAATGGAAGAAGAACAGTTTAGGATGTATGAATACCATTAATTCCAGCAGCAAGAGGGTCTAGAATGTTGTTTAAAAGTGAGAATTGAGTGAGCTCTACAAAGGAATACTAACTGTCTCTCAGGATTTTACAATGTGAAGAATATTATCTTTGTGCAGAGTAGCCCTGTTTCAATGTAAGGAAGAAGCACTGTTTCTCCTGTAAGAGAAGCATAAGTGTTACAAGCAAGAGGGTCAAGCAGCTTGTTAAGCATGGTGAATTGAATTACGTGTTCAAGGGAATACCGCCTAACTCTCACGGTTTTCAGGGGGAGTAACATCAATGTTGTGCAAAAGAGCCCCTTTCAAGTGAATGGAGGCTTACTGTAGCTCTTGTAAGACAATCATTAATGTGAGAAGCAAGAGGGTCTAGCACCCTGTTCAGCATTGTGAATTGAGTTACCTGTTCAAGGGAATACTGCCTAACTCTCTGTGTTTTCATGGGTGAGGAACATGAGGTTTGTGCAAAATTGCCTCTTTCAAGTCAATGGAATCAGCACTACATCACTTGGAGGAGAAGTATGAATGTTAGCAGCAGGAGGGTCAAGCACCTAGTTTTCCAAGGTGAACTGATATTCTTCTTGAAAGGACTAGTGCCTGCAACTCAGTGTTTTCATGGGTGAGCAATACCAGCTATGTGCAAAATAACCCCCTTAAAGGGATTGGAAGAAGCACTGTCGAACTTGTGAGAGAATCATTCATGTGAGAAACAAAAGGGGCTGCCACCTTCTTCAGCATTGTGAACTGAGTTAGCTGGGTAAAGGAATGCTGCTTCCCTCTCAGCGTTTTCATGGGTGAGGAACACAACATTTCCAAACTATCCCTTACAAGCGAAAGGGAGATTCCTGGTAGTTCTTGTAAGGGAGTCATTAATGTTTCAAGCGCAGGGTCTAGCAACTTGTATAGCACTGTGAATTGACCTAGCTGTTTGAAGGAATACTGCCTACATCTCACTGTTTTCAGGGGAGTAGCATCAATGTTCTGCAAAAGAGCCCCATTCAAGTGAATGGAGGCTTACTGTAGCACTTGTAGGACAATCTTTATTTTTAGAAGCAAGAGGGTGTAGCACCCTGTTCTGCATTGTGAATTGAGTTACCTGTTCAAGGGAATACTGCCTCGCTCTCAGTGTTTTTATGGGTGAGGAACATGAAGTTTGTGCAAAATTGCTTCTTTCAAGTCAGTGGAACCAGCACTACATCTCTTGGAAGACAAGTATGAATGTTAGCAGCAGGAGGGTCAAGCACCTAGTTTTCCAAGGTGAATTGATATTCTTCTTGAAAGGAATAGTGCCTGCAACTCAGTGTTTTCAGGGGTGAGCAATACCAGGTATGTGCAAAATAACCCCTTTAAAGGGATTGGAAGAAGCACTGTTGATCTTGTGAGAGAACCATTCATGTTAGTATGAAAAGGGGCTACCACCTTGTTCAGCTTTGTAGACTGAGTTAGCTGGGTAAAGGAAAACTGCCTACCTCTCAGCATTTACATGGGTGAGGAACACAACATTTCCAAAGTATCCCTTACAAGCGAAAGGGAGATTCCTGGTATGTCTTGTGAGAGAGTCATTAATGTTTGAAGCAACAGGGTCTAGCAACTTGTTTAGCACTGTGAATTGACCTAGCTGTTTGAAGGAATACTGCCTACCTCTCAGTGTTTTCCTGGGTCAGGAACATCACCTTTGTGCAAAATTGCCTCTCTGAAGTCAATGGAGAAACACTGTAGCTCTTGTAAGAAAATCATTCATGTTAGAAGGAAGAGGGTCAAGCACCTTCTTCAGCGTTGTGAATTGAGTTAGTTGTTTCATGGAATACTACCTACCTCTCAGGGCTTTCAGGGATGAGGACTACCATGTTCTTCAAAATTGCCCCATTCGAGTGAATGGAAATGCATTGTTGGTCTCCTAAGACAGTCATTACTGTTAACAAGAAGAGGGCCTAGCACTCTGTTGAGGATTCTCAACTGAGTTAGCTGTTTAAGGACATACTGAGACCTCTCAGTGTTTTTATGTGTGTGAACCTTCAATTTTGTGCAAAATCTCCTCTTTCAAGTGACTGGATCCAGCGGTGCGTATGTTGTAAGAAAAGTATGAATGGTTACAAGCAGGAGGGTGAAGCAGCTTGTCTTCGGATGAGAATTGAGTAACTTGGTTAAAGGAATACTGCCTACCACTCAGTGTTTTCAGGGATGAGGAATATCACCGTAGTGCAACATCACCCCTTTGAAGAGAATGGAAGAAGTTGTGAGGCTCTTCTAAGAAACTTATTGAGGTTAGAAGCAAGAGGGTCTAGCAAGTTGTGTAACAGTGTGAGTGGACTGAAGTTCTAAAAGGAACACCAGCTGCCTCTCACAGTTTGGAAGTGTGAGGACCATCATTTTGCTGCAAAATTGCCTCTTTCAATGGAGGGAAGGATTACTGTATGTCTTGTAGGAGAACCACAAAGGTTACAAGAAAGATGCTCTAGCACTTTGTTTAGCAGCTTCAATTGATTTAGCATTCAAAATTAACACTTCCTATCTGTCAGGGTTTGACAGTGTGAGCAATTCCATCTTTGTGCCAATAGGCCCTTTCAACTGAATGGAACATGCACTGTGTCTCTTGCAAGCAGATGGCAAGGTTTGCAGCAGGAGTTGCAAGCACATTGTGTTTCCCTGTGAGAGTTGAATTAGCATGTGAAAGGAATGCTTGCCAAATGAAAGCCTTTGACAATGGAGAACCATTCACTCCTTGAAAAATAAGTGCTTCCCACTAAATGGACAAACCCTTGTAGCTCAGGGCAGGATGCAATGTGTGAGAAGCAGGAATATTTAGCAACTTGTTTCCTTACGAGAAATGAGTTACCTGTTGAAGGGAATACTGACTACCCCTGAGTTTTTTCATGTGTGAGGAACATCACCGTTGGGCCAAATAGCTGCATTCAACTGAATGGAAGAAGAACAGTTTAGGATGTATGAATACCATTAATTCCAGCAGCAAGAGGGTCTAGAATGTTGTTTAAAAGTGAGAATTGAGTGAGCTCTACAAAGGAATACTAACTGTCTCTCAGGATTTTACAATGTGAAGAATATTATCTTTGTGCAGAGTAGCCCTGTTTCAATGTAAGGAAGAAGCACTGTTTCTCCTGTAAGAGAAGCATAAGTGTTACAAGCAAGAGGGTCAAGCAGCTTGTTAAGCATGGTGAATTGAATTACGTGTTCAAGGGAATACCGCCTAACTCTCATGGTTTTCAGGGGGAGTAACATCAATGTTGTGCAAAAGAGCCCCTTTCAAGTGAATGGAGGCTTACTGTAGCTCTTGTAAGACAATCATTAATGTGAGAAGCAAGAGGGTCTAGCACCCTGTTCAGCATTGTGAATTGAGTTACCTGTTCAAGGGAATACTGCCTAACTCTCTGTGTTTTCATGGGTGAGGAACATGAGGTTTGTGCAAAATCGCCTCTTTCAAGTCAATGGAATCAGCACTACATCACTTGGAGGAGAAGTATGAATGTTAGCAGCAGGAGGGTCAAGCACCTAGTTTTCCAAGGTGAACTGATATTCTTCTTGAAAGGAATAGTGCCTGCAACTCAGTGTTTTCATGGGTGAGCAATACCAGCTATGTGCAAAATAACCCCCTTAAAGGGATTGGAAGAAGCACTGTCGAACTTGTGAGAGAATCATTCATGTGAGAAACAAAAGGGGCTGCCACCTTCTTCAGCATTGTGAACTGAGTTAGCTGGGTAAAGGAATGCTGCTTCCCTCTCAGCGTTTTCATGGGTGAGGAACACAACATTTCCAAACTATCCCAACAAGCGAAAGGGAGATTCCTGGTAGTTCTTGTAAGGGAGTCATTAATGTTTCAAGTGCAGGGTCTAGCAACTTGTATAGCACTGTGAATTGACCTAGCTGTTTGAAGGAATACTGCCTACATCTCACTGTTTTCAGGGGAGTAGCATCAATGTTCTGCAAAAGAGCCCCATTCAAGTGAATGGAGGCTTACTGTAGCACTTGTAGGACAATCTTTATTTTTAGAAGCAAGAGGGTGTAGCACCCTGTTCTGCATTGTGAATTGAGTTACCTGTTCAAGGGAATACTGCCTCGCTCTCAGTGTTTTTATGGGTGAGGAACATGAAGTTTGTGCAAAATTGCTTCTTTCAAGTCAGTGGAACCAGCACTACATCTCTTGGAAGACAAGTATGAATGTTAGCAGCAGGAGGGTCAAGCACCTAGTTTTCCAAGGTGAATTGATATTCTTCTTGAAAGGAATAGTGCCTGCAACTCAGTGTTTTCAGGGGTGAGAAATACCAGGTATGTGCAAAATAACCCCTTTAAAGGGATTGGAAGAAGCACTGTTGATCTTGTGAGAGAACCATTCATGTTAGTATGAAAAGGGGCTACCACCTTGTTCAGCTTTGTAGACTGAGTTAGCTGGGTAAAGGAAAACTGCCTACCTCTCAGCATTTACATGGGTTAGGAACACAACATTTCCAAAGTATCCCTTACAAGCGAAAGGGAGATTCCTGGTATGTCTTGTGAGAGAGTCATTAATGTTTGAAGCAACAGGGTCTAGCAACTTGTTTAGCACTGTGAATTGACCTAGCTGTTTGAAGGAATACTGCCTACCTCTCAGTGTTTTCCTGGGTCAGGAACATCACCTTTGTGCAAAATTGCCTCTCTGAAGTCAATGGAGAAACACTGTAGCTCTTGTAAGAAAATCATTCATGTTAGAAGGAAGAGGGTCAAGCACCTTCTTCAGCGTTGTGAATTGAGTTAGTTGTTTCATGGAATACTACCTACCTCTCAGGGCTTTCAGGGATGAGGACTACCATGTTCTTCAAAATTGCCCCATTCGAGTGAATGGAAATGCATTGTTGGTCTCCTAAGACAGTCATTACTGTTAACAAGAAGAGGGCCTAGCACTCTGTTGAGGATTCTCAACTGAGTTAGCTGTTTAAGGACATACTGAGACCTCTCAGTGTTTTTATGTGTGTGAACCTTCAATTTTGTGCAAAATCTCCTCTTTCAAGTGACTGGATCCAGCGGTGCGTATGTTGTAAGAAAAGTATGAATGGTTACAAGCAGGAGGGTGAAGCAGCTTGTCTTCGGATGAGAATTGAGTAACTTGGTTAAAGGAATACTGCCTACCACTCAGTGTTTTCAGGGATGAGGAATATCACCGTAGTGCAACATCACCCCTTTGAAGAGAATGGAAGAAGTTGTGAGGCTCTTCTAAGAAACTTATTGAGGTTAGAAGCAAGAGGGTCTAGCAAGTTGTGTAACAGTGTGAGTGGACTGAAGTTCTAAAAGGAACACCAGCTGCCTCTCACAGTTTGGAAGTGTGAGGACCATCATTTTGCTGCAAAATTGCCTCTTTCAATGGAGGGAAGGATTACTGTATGTCTTGTAGGAGAACCACAAAGGTTACAAGAAAGATGCTCTAGCACTTTGTTTAGCAGCTTCAATTGATTTAGCATTCAAAATTAACACTTCCTATCTGTCAGGGTTTGACAGTGTGAGCAATTCCATCTTTGTGCCAATAGGCCCTTTCAACTGAATGGAACATGCACTGTGTCTCTTGCAAGCAGATGGCAAGGTTTGCAGCAGGAGTTGCAAGCACATTGTGTTTCCCTGTGAGAGTTGAATTAGCATGTGAAAGGAATGCTTGCCAAATGAAAGCCTTTGACAATGGAGAACCATTCACTCCTTGAAAAATAAGTGCTTCCCACTAAATGGACAAACCCTTGTAGCTCAGGGCAGGATGCAATGTGTGAGAAGCAGGAATATTTAGCAACTTGTTTCCTTACGAGAAATGAGTTACCTGTTGAAGGGAATACTGACTACCCCTGAGTTTTTTCATGTGTGAGGAACATCACCGTTGGGCCAAATAGCTGCATTCAACTGAATGGAAGAAGAACAGTTTAGGATGTATGAATACCATTAATTCCAGCAGCAAGAGGGTCTAGAATGTTGTTTAAAAGTGAGAATTGAGTGAGCTCTACAAAGGAATACTAACTGTCTCTCAGGATTTTACAATGTGAAGAATATTATCTTTGTGCAGAGTAGCCCTGTTTCAATGTAAGGAAGAAGCACTGTTTCTCCTGTAAGAGAAGCATAAGTGTTACAAGCAAGAGGGTCAAGCAGCTTGTTAAGCATGGTGAATTGAATTACGTGTTCAAGGGAATAATGCCTAACTCTCACGGTTTTCAGGGGGAGTAACATCAATGTTGTGCAAAAGAGCCCCTTTCAAGTGAATGGAGGCTTACTGTAGCTCTTGTAAGACAATCATTAATGTGAGAAGCAAGAGGGTCTAGCACCCTGTTCAGCATTGTGAATTGAGTTACCTGTTCAAGGGAATACTGCCTAACTCTCTGTGTTTTCATGGGTGAGGAACATGAGGTTTGTGCAAAATTGCCTCTTTCAAGTCAATGGAATCAGCACTACATCACTTGGAGGAGAAGTATGAATGTTAGCAGCAGGAGGGTCAAGCACCTAGTTTTCCAAGGTGAACTGATATTCTTCTTGAAAGGAATAGTGCCTGCAACTCAGTGTTTTCATGGGTGAGCAATACCAGCTATGTGCAAAATAACCCCCTTAAAGGGATTGGAAGAAGCACTGTCGAACTTGTGAGAGAATCATTCATGTGAGAAACAAAAGGGGCTGCCACCTTCTTCAGCATTGTGAACTGAGTTAGCTGGGTAAAGGAATGCTGCTTCCCTCTCAGCGTTTTCATGGGTGAGGAACACAACATTTCCAAAATATCCTTTACAAGCGAAAGGGAGATTCCTGGTAGTTCTTGTAAGGGAGTCATTAATGTTTCAAGCGCAGGGTCTAGCAACTTGTATAGCACTGTGAATTGACCTAGCTGTTTGAAGGAATACTGCCTACATCTCACTGTTTTCAGGGGAGTAGCATCAATGTTCTGCAAAAGAGCCCCATTCAAGTGAATGGAGGCTTACTGTAGCACTTGTAGGACAATCTTTATTTTTAGAAGCAAGAGGGTGTAACACCCTGTTCTGCATTGTGAATTGAGTTACCTGTTCAAGGGAATACTGCCTCGCTCTCAGTGTTTTTATGGGTGAGGAACATGAAGTTTGTGCAAAATTGCTTCTTTCAAGTCAGTGGAACCAGCACTACATCTCTTGGAAGACAAGTATGAATGTTAGCAGCAGGAGGGTCAAGCACCTAGTTTTCCAAGGTGAATTGATATTCTTCTTGAAAGGAATAGTGCCTGCAACTCAGTGTTTTCAGGGGTGAGCAATACCAGGTATGTGCAAAATAACCCCTTTAAAGGGATTGGAAGAAGCACTGTTGATCTTGTGAGAGAACCATTCATGTTAGTATGAAAAGGGGCTACCACCTTGTTCAGCTTTGTAGACTGAGTTAGCTGGGTAAAGGAAAACTGCCTACCTCTCAGCATTTACATGGGTGAGGAACACAACATTTCCAAAGTATCCCTTACAAGCGAAAGGGAGATTCCTGGTATGTCTTGTGAGAGAGTCATTAATGTTTGAAGCAACAGGGTCTAGCAACTTGTTTAGCACTGTGAATTGACCTAGCTGTTTGAAGGAATACTGCCTACCTCTCAGTGTTTTCCTGGGTCAGGAACATCACCTTTGTGCAAAATTGCCTCTCTGAAGTCAATGGAGAAACACTGTAGCTCTTGTAAGAAAATCATTCATGTTAGAAGGAAGAGGGTCAAGCACCTTCTTCAGCGTTGTGAATTGAGTTAGTTGTTTCATGGAATACTACCTACCTCTCAGGGCTTTCAGGGATGAGGACTACCATGTTCTTCAAAATTGCCCCATTCGAGTGAATGGAAATGCATTGTTGGTCTCCTAAGACAGTCATTACTGTTAACAAGAAGAGGGCCTAGCACTCTGTTGAGGATTCTCAACTGAGTTAGCTGTTTAAGGACATACTGAGACCTCTCAGTGTTTTTATGTGTGTGAACCTTCAATTTTGTGCAAAATCTCCTCTTTCAAGTGACTGGATCCAGCGGTGCGTATGTTGTAAGAAAAGTATGAATGGTTACAAGCAGGAGGGTGAAGCAGCTTGTCTTCGGATGAGAATTGAGTAACTTGGTTAAAGGAATACTGCCTACCACTCAGTGTTTTCAGGGATGAGGAATATCACCGTAGTGCAACATCACCCCTTTGAAGAGAATGGAAGAAGTTGTGAGGCTCTTCTAAGAAACTTATTGAGGTTAGAAGCAAGAGGGTCTAGCAAGTTGTGTAACAGTGTGAGTGGACTGAAGTTCTAAAAGGAACACCAGCTGCCTCTCACAGTTTGGAAGTGTGAGGACCATCATTTTGCTGCAAAATTGCCTCTTTCAATGGAGGGAAGGATTACTGTATGTCTTGTAGGAGAACCACAAAGGTTACAAGAAAGATGCTCTAGCACTTTGTTTAGCAGCTTCAATTGATTTAGCATTCAAAATTAACACTTCCTATCTGTCAGGGTTTGACAGTGTGAGCAATTCCATCTTTGTGCCAATAGGCCCTTTCAACTGAATGGAACATGCACTGTGTCTCTTGCAAGCAGATGGCAAGGTTTGCAGCAGGAGTTGCAAGCACATTGTGTTTCCCTGTGAGAGTTGAATTAGCATGTGAAAGGAATGCTTGCCAAATGAAAGCCTTTGACAATGGAGAACCATTCACTCCTTGAAAAATAAGTGCTTCCCACTAAATGGACAAACCCTTGTAGCTCAGGGCAGGATGCAATGTGTGAGAAGCAGGAATATTTAGCAACTTGTTTCCTTACGAGAAATGAGTTACCTGTTGAAGGGAATACTGACTACCCCTGAGTTTTTTCATGTGTGAGGAACATCACCGTTGGGCCAAATAGCTGCATTCAACTGAATGGAAGAAGAACAGTTTAGGATGTATGAATACCATTAATTCCAGCAGCAAGAGGGTCTAGAATGTTGTTTAAAAGTGAGAATTGAGTGAGCTCTACAAAGGAATACTAACTGTCTCTCAGGATTTTACAATGTGAAGAATATTATCTTTGTGCAGAGTAGCCCTGTTTCAATGTAAGGAAGAAGCACTGTTTCTCCTGTAAGAGAAGCATAAGTGTTACAAGCAAGAGGGTCAAGCAGCTTGTTAAGCATGGTGAATTGAATTACGTGTTCAAGGGAATACCGCCTAACTCTCATGGTTTTCAGGGGGAGTAACATCAATGTTGTGCAAAAGAGCCCCTTTCAAGTGAATGGAGGCTTACTGTAGCTCTTGTAAGACAATCATTAATGTGAGAAGCAAGAGGGTCTAGCACCCTGTTCAGCATTGTGAATTGAGTTACCTGTTCAAGGGAATACTGCCTAACTCTCTGTGTTTTCATGGGTGAGGAACATGAGGTTTGTGCAAAATCGCCTCTTTCAAGTCAATGGAATCAGCACTACATCACTTGGAGGAGAAGTATGAATGTTAGCAGCAGGAGGGTCAAGCACCTAGTTTTCCAAGGTGAATTGATATTCTTCTTGAAAGGAATAGTGCCTGCAACTCAGTGTTTTCATGGGTGAGCAATACCAGCTATGTGCAAAATAACCCCCTTAAAGGGATTGGAAGAAGCACTGTCGAACTTGTGAGAGAATCTTTCATGTGAGAAACAAAAGGGGCTGCCACCTTCTTCAGCATTGTGAACTGAGTTAGCTGGGTAAAGGAATGCTGCTTCCCTCTCAGCGTTTTCATGGGTGAGGAACACAACATTTCCAAACTATCCCTTACAAGCGAAAGGGAGATTCCTGGTAGTTCTTGTAAGGGAGTCATTAATGTTTCAAGCGCAGGGTCTAGCAACTTGTATAGCACTGTGAATTGACCTAGCTGTTTGAAGGAATACTGCCTACATCTCACTGTTTTCAGGGGAGTAGCATCAATGTTCTGCAAAAGAGCCCCATTCAAGTCAATGGAGGCTTACTGTAGCACTTGTAGGACAATCTTTATTTTTAGAAGCAGGAGGGTGTAGCACCCTGTTCTGCATTGTGAATTGAGTTACCTGTTCAAGGGAATACTGCCTCGCTCTCAGTGTTTTTATGGGTGAGGAACATGAAGTTTGTGCAAAATTGCTTCTTTCAAGTCAGTGGAACCAGCACTACATCTCTTGGAAGACAAGTATGAATGTTAGCAGCAGGAGGGTCAAGCACCTAGTTTTCCAAGGTGAATTGATATTCTTCTTGAAAGGAATAGTGCCTGCAACTCAGTGTTTTCAGGGGTGAGCAATACCAGGTATGTGCAAAATAACCCCTTTAAAGGGATTGGAAGAAGCACTGTTGATCTTGTGAGAGAACCATTCATGTTAGTATGAAAAGGGGCTACCACCTTGTTCAGCTTTGTAGACTGAGTTAGCTGGGTAAAGGAAAACTGCCTACCTCTCAGCATTTACATGGGTGAGGAACACAACATTTCCAAAGTATCCCTTACAAGCGAAAGGGAGATTCCTGGTATGTCTTGTGAGAGAGTCATTAATGTTTGAAGCAACAGGGTCTAGCAACTTGTTTAGCACTGTGAATTGACCTAGCTGTTTGAAGGAATACTGCCTACCTCTCAGTGTTTTCCTGGGTCAGGAACATCACCTTTGTGCAAAATTGCCTCTCTGAAGTCAATGGAGAAACACTGTAGCTCTTGTAAGAAAATCATTCATGTTAGAAGGAAGAGGGTCAAGCACCTTCTTCAGCGTTGTGAATTGAGTTAGTTGTTTCATGGAATACTACCTACCTCTCAGGGCTTTCAGGGATGAGGACTACCATGTTCTTCAAAATTGCCCCATTCGAGTGAATGGAAATGCATTGTTGGTCTCCTAAGACAGTCATTACTGTTAACAAGAAGAGGGCCTAGCACTCTGTTGAGGATTCTCAACTGAGTTAGCTGTTTAAGGACATACTGAGACCTCTCAGTGTTTTTATGTGTGTGAACCTTCAATTTTGTGCAAAATCTCCTCTTTCAAGTGACTGGATCCAGCGGTGCGTATGTTGTAAGAAAAGTATGAATGGTTACAAGCAGGAGGGTGAAGCAGCTTGTCTTCGGATGAGAATTGAGTAACTTGGTTAAAGGAATACTGCCTACCACTCAGTGTTTTCAGGGATGAGGAATATCACCGTAGTGCAACATCACCCCTTTGAAGAGAATGGAAGAAGTTGTGAGGCTCTTCTAAGAAACTTATTGAGGTTAGAAGCAAGAGGGTCTAGCAAGTTGTGTAACAGTGTGAGTGGACTGAAGTTCTAAAAGGAACACCAGCTGCCTCTCACAGTTTGGAAGTGTGAGGACCATCATTTTGCTGCAAAATTGCCTCTTTCAATGGAGGGAAGGATTACTGTATGTCTTGTAGGAGAACCACAAAGGTTACAAGAAAGATGCTCTAGCACTTTGTTTAGCAGCTTCAATTGATTTAGCATTCAAAATTAACACTTCCTATCTGTCAGGGTTTGACAGTGTGAGCAATTCCATCTTTGTGCCAATAGGCCCTTTCAACTGAATGGAACATGCACTGTGTCTCTTGCAAGCAGATGGCAAGGTTTGCAGCAGGAGTTGCAAGCACATTGTGTTTCCCTGTGAGAGTTGAATTAGCATGTGAAAGGAATGCTTGCCAAATGAAAGCCTTTGACAATGGAGAACCATTCACTCCTTGAAAAATAAGTGCTTCCCACTAAATGGACAAACCCTTGTAGCTCAGGGCAGGATGCAATGTGTGAGAAGCAGGAATATTTAGCAACTTGTTTCCTTACGAGAAATGAGTTACCTGTTGAAGGGAATACTGACTACCCCTGAGTTTTTTCATGTGTGAGGAACATCACCGTTGGGCCAAATAGCTGCATTCAACTGAATGGAAGAAGAACAGTTTAGGATGTATGAATACCATTAATTCCAGCAGCAAGAGGGTCTAGAATGTTGTTTAAAAGTGAGAATTGAGTGAGCTCTACAAAGGAATACTAACTGTCTCTCAGGATTTTACAATGTGAAGAATATTATCTTTGTGCAGAGTAGCCCTGTTTCAATGTAAGGAAGAAGCACTGTTTCTCCTGTAAGAGAAGCATAAGTGTTACAAGCAAGAGGGTCAAGCAGCTTGTTAAGCATGGTGAAGTGAATTACGTGTTCAAGGGAATACCGCCTAACTCTCATGGTTTTCAGGGGGAGTAACATCAATGTTGTGCAAAAGAGCCCCTTTCAAGTGAATGGAGGCTTACTGTAGCTCTTGTAAGACAATCATTAATGTGAGAAGCAAGAGGGTCTAGCACCCTGTTCAGCATTGTGAATTGAGTTACCTGTTCAAGGGAATACTGCCTAACTCTCTGTGTTTTCATGGGTGAGGAACATGAGGTTTGTGCAAAATTGCCTCTTTCAAGTCAATGGAATCAGCACTACATCACTTGGAGGAGAAGTATGAATGTTAGCAGCAGGAGGGTCAAGCACCTAGTTTTCCAAGGTGAATTGATATTCTTCTTGAAAGGAATAGTGCCTGCAACTCAGTGTTTTCATGGGTGAGCAATACCAGCTATGTGCAAAATAACCCCCTTAAAGGGATTGGAAGAAGCACTGTCGAACTTGTGAGAGAATCTTTCATGTGAGAAACAAAAGGGGCTGCCACCTTCTTCAGCATTGTGAACTGAGTTAGCTGGGTAAAGGAATGCTGCTTCCCTCTCAGCGTTTTCATGGGTGAGGAACACAACATTTCCAAACTATCCCTTACAAGCGAAAGGGAGATTCCTGGTAGTTCTTGTAAGGGAGTCATTAATGTTTCAAGCGCAGGGTCTAGCAACTTGTATAGCACTGTGAATTGACCTAGCTGTTTGAAGGAATACTGCCTACATCTCACTGTTTTCAGGGGAGTAGCATCAATGTTCTGCAAAAGAGCCCCATTCAAGTGAATGGAGGCTTACTGTAGCACTTGTAGGACAATCTTTATTTTTAGAAGCAAGAGGGTGTAGCACCCTGTTCTGCATTGTGAATTGAGTTACCTGTTCAAGGGAATACTGCCTCGCTCTCAGTGTTTTTATGGGTGAGGAACATGAAGTTTGTGCAAAATTGCTTCTTTCAAGTCAGTGGAACCAGCACTACATCTCTTGGAAGACAAGTATGAATGTTAGCAGCAGGAGGGTCAAGCACCTAGTTTTCCAAGGTGAATTGATATTCTTCTTGAAAGGAATAGTGCCTGCAACTCAGTGTTTTCAGGGGTGAGCAATACCAGGTATGTGCAAAATAACCCCTTTAAAGGGATTGGAAGAAGCACTGTTGATCTTGTGAGAGAACCATTCATGTTAGTATGAAAAGGGGCTACCACCTTGTTCAGCTTTGTAGACTGAGTTAGCTGGGTAAAGGAAAACTGCCTACCTCTCAGCATTTACATGGGTGAGGAACACAACATTTCCAAACTGTCCCTTACAAGCGAAAGGGAGATTCCTGGTATGTCTTGTGAGAGAGTCATTAATGTTTGAAGCAACAGGGTCTAGCAACTTGTTTAGCACTGTGAATTGACCTAGCTGTTTGAAGGAATACTGCCTACCTCTCAGTGTTTTCCTGGGTCAGGAACATCACCTTTGTGCAAAATTGCCTCTCTGAAGTCAATGGAGAAACACTGTAGCTCTTGTAAGAAAATCATTCATGTTAGAAGGAAGAGGGTCAAGCACCTTCTTCAGCGTTGTGAATTGAGTTAGTTGTTTCATGGAATACTACCTACCTCTCAGGGCTTTCAGGGATGAGGACTACCATGTTCTTCAAAATTGCCCCATTCGAGTGAATGGAAATGCATTGTTGGTCTCCTAAGACAGTCATTACTGTTAACAAGAAGAGGGCCTAGCACTCTGTTGAGGATTCTCAACTGAGTTAGCTGTTTAAGGACATACTGATACCTCTCAGTGTTTTTATGTGTGTGAACCTTCAATTTTGTGCAAAATCTCCTCTTTCAAGTGACTGGATCCAGCGGTGCGTATGTTGTAAGAAAAGTATGAATGGTTACAAGCAGGAGGGTGAAGCAGCTTGTCTTCGGATGAGAATTGAGTAACTTGGTTAAAGGAATACTGCCTAGCACTCAGTGTTTTCAGGGATGAGGAATATCACCTTAGTGCAACATCACCCCTTTGAAGAGAATGGAAGAAGTTGTGAGGCTCTTCTAAGAAACTTATTGAGGTTAGAAGCAAGAGGGTCTAGCAAGTTGTGTAACAGTGTGAGTAGAGTGAAGTTTTAGAAGGAACACCAGCTGCCTCTCACAGTTTGGAAGTGTGAGGACCATCAGTTTGCTGCAAAATTGCCTCTTTCAATGGAGGGAAGGATTACTGTATGTCTTGTAGGAGAACCACAAAGGTTACAAGAAAGATGCTCTAGCACTTTGTTTAGCAGCTTCAATTGATTTAGCATTCAAAATTAACACTTCCTATCTGTCAGGGTTTGACAGTGTGAGCAATTCCATCTTTGTGCCAATAGGCCCTTTCAACTGAATGGAACATGCACTGTGTCTCTTGCAAGCAGATGGCAAGGTTTGCAGCAGGAGTTGCAAGCACATTGTGTTTCCCTGTGAGAGTTGAATTAGCATGTGAAAGGAATGCTTGCCAAATGAAAGCCTTTGACAATGGAGAACCATTCACTCCTTGAAAAATAAGTGCTTCCCACTAAATGGACAAACCCTTGTAGCTCAGGGCAGGATGCAATGTGTGAGAAGCAGGAATATTTAGCAACTTGTTTCCTTACGAGA
Source organism: Castor canadensis (assembly GCF_047511655.1). Classification (NCBI taxonomy): domain Eukaryota; kingdom Metazoa; phylum Chordata; class Mammalia; order Rodentia; family Castoridae; genus Castor; species Castor canadensis. The sequence goes on from NW_027395362.1 coordinate 17,357, forward strand.
AATGAGTTACCTGTTGAAGGGAATACTGACTACCCCTGAGTTTTTTCATGTGTGAGGAACATCACCGTTGGGCCAAATAGCTGCATTCAACTGAATGGAAGAAGAACAGTTTAGGATGTATGAATACCATTAATTCCAGCAGCAAGAGGGTCTAGAATGTTGTTTAAAAGTGAGAATTGAGTGAGCTCTACAAAGGAATACTAACTGTCTCTCAGGATTTTACAATGTGAAGAATATTATCTTTGTGCAGAGTAGCCCTGTTTCAATGTAAGGAAGAAGCACTGTTTCTCCTGTAAGAGAAGCATAAGTGTTACAAGCAAGAGGGTCAAGCAGCTTGTTAAGCATGGTGAATTGAATTACGTGTTCAAGGGAATACCGCCTAACTCTCATGGTTTTCAGGGGGAGTAACATCAATGTTGTGCAAAAGAGCCCCTTTCAAGTGAATGGAGGCTTACTGTAGCTCTTGTAAGACAATCATTAATGTGAGAAGCAAGAGGGTCTAGCACCCTGTTCAGCATTGTGAATTGAGTTACCTGTTCAAGGGAATACTGGCTAACTCTCTGTGTTTTCATGGGTGAGGAACATGAGGTTTGTGCAAAATTGCCTCTTTCAAGTCAATGGAATCAGCACTACATCACTTGGAGGAGAAGTATGAATGTTAGCAGCAGGAGGGTCAAGCACCTAGTTTTCCAAGGTGAACTGATATTCTTCTTGAAAGGAATAGTGCCTGCAACTCAGTGTTTTCATGGGTGAGCAATACCAGCTATGTGCAAAATAACCCCCTTAAAGGGATTGGAAGAAGCACTGTCGAACTTGTGAGAGAATCATTCATGTGAGAAACAAAAGGGGCTGCCACCTTCTTCAGCATTGTGAACTGAGTTAGCTGGGTAAAGGAATGCTGCTTCCCTCTCAGCGTTTTCATGGGTTAGGAACACAACATTTCCAAACTATCCCTTACAAGCGAAAGGGAGATTCCTGGTAGTTCTTGTAAGGGAGTCATTAATGTTTCAAGCGCAGGGTCTAGCAACTTGTATAGCACTGTGAATTGACCTAGCTGTTTGAAGGAATACTGCCTACATCTCACTGTTTTCAGGGGAGTAGCATCAATGTTCTGCAAAAGAGCCCCATTCAAGTCAATGGAGGCTTACTGTAGCACTTGTAGGACAATCTTTATTTTTAGAAGCAGGAGGGTGTAGCACCCTGTTCTGCATTGTGAATTGAGTTACCTGTTCAAGGGAATACTGCCTCGCTCTCAGTGTTTTTATGGGTGAGGAACATGAAGTTTGTGCAAAATTGCTTCTTTCAAGTCAGTGGAACCAGCACTACATCTCTTGGAAGACAAGTATGAATGTTAGCAGCAGGAGGGTCAAGCACCTAGTTTTCCAAGGTGAATTGATATTCTTCTTGAAAGGAATAGTGCCTGCAACTCAGTGTTTTCAGGGGTGAGCAATACCAGGTATGTGCAAAATAACCCCTTTAAAGGGATTGGAAGAAGCACTGTTGATCTTGTGAGAGAACCATTCATGTTAGTATGAAAAGGGGCTACCACCTTGTTCAGCTTTGTAGACTGAGTTAGCTGGGTAAAGGAAAACTGCCTACCTCTCAGCATTTACATGGGTGAGGAACACAACATTTCCAAACTATCCCTTACAAGCGAAAGGGAGATTCCTGGTATGTCTTGTGAGAGAGTCATTAATGTTTGAAGCAACAGGGTCTAGCAACTTGTTTAGCACTGTGAATTGACCTAGCTGTTTGAAGGAATACTGCCTACCTCTCAGTGTTTTCCTGGGTCAGGAACATCACCTTTGTGCAAAATTGCCTCTCTGAAGTCAATGGAGAAACACTGTAGCTCTTGTAAGAAAATCATTCATGTTAGAAGGAAGAGGGTCAAGCACCTTCTTCAGCGTTGTGAATTGAGTTAGTTGTTTCATGGAATACTACCTACCTCTCAGGGCTTTCAGGGATGAGGACTACCATGTTCTTCAAAATTGCCCCATTCGAGTGAATGGAAATGCATTGTTGGTCTCCTAAGACAGTCATTACTGTTAACAAGAAGAGGGCCTAGCACTCTGTTGAGGATTCTCAACTGAGTTAGCTGTTTAAGGACATACTGAGACCTCTCAGTGTTTTTATGTGTGTGAACCTTCAATTTTGTGCAAAATCTCCTCTTTCAAGTGACTGGATCCAGCGGTGCGTATGTTGTAAGAAAAGTATGAATGGTTACAAGCAGGAGGGTGAAGCAGCTTGTCTTCGGATGAGAATTGAGTAACTTGGTTAAAGGAATACTGCCTACCACTCAGTGTTTTCAGGGATGAGGAATATCACCTTAGTGCAACATCACCCCTTTGAAGAGAATGGAAGAAGTTGTGAGGCTCTTCTAAGAAACTTATTGAGGTTAGAAGCAAGAGGGTCTAGCAAGTTGTGTAACAGTGTGAGTGGACTGAAGTTCTAAAAGGAACACCAGCTGCCTCTCACAGTTTGGAAGTGTGAGGACCATCATTTTGCTGCAAAATTGCCTCTTTCAATGGAGGGAAGGATTACTGTATGTCTTGTAGGAGAACCACAAAGGTTACAAGAAAGATGCTCTAGCACTTTGTTTAGCAGCTTCAATTGATTTAGCATTCAAAATTAACACTTCCTATCTGTCAGGGTTTGACAGTGTGAGCAATTCCATCTTTGTGCCAATAGGCCCTTTCAACTGAATGGAACATGCACTGTGTCTCTTGCAAGCAGATGGCAAGGTTTGCAGCAGGAGTTGCAAGCACATTGTGTTTCCCTGTGAGAGTTGAATTAGCATGTGAAAGGAATGCTTGCCAAATGAAAGCCTTTGACAATGGAGAACCATTCACTCCTTGAAAAATAAGTGCTTCCCACTAAATGGACAAACCCTTGTAGCTCAGGGCAGGATGCAATGTGTGAGAAGCAGGAATATTTAGCAACTTGTTTCCTCACGAGAAATGAGTTACCTGTTGAAGGGAATACTGACTACCCCTGAGTTTTTTCATGTGTGAGGAACATCACCGTTGGGCCAAATAGCTGCATTCAACTGAATGGAAGAAGAACAGTTTAGGATGTATGAATACCATTAATTCCAGCAGCAAGAGGGTTTAGAATGTTGTTTAAAAGTGAGAATTGAGTGAGCTCTACAAAGGAATACTAACTGTCTCTCAGGATTTTACAATGTGAAGAATATTATCTTTGTGCAGAGTAGCCCTGTTTCAATGTAAGGAAGAAGCACTGTTTCTCCTGTAAGAGAAGCATAAGTGTTACAAGCAAGAGGGTCAAGCAGCTTGTTAAGCATGGTGAATTGAATTACGTGTTCAAGGGAATACCGCCTAACTCTCACGGTTTTCAGGGGGAGTAACATCAATGTTGTGCAAAAGAGCCCCTTTCAAGTGAATGGAGGCTTACTGTAGCTCTTGTAAGACAATCATTAATGTGAGAAGCAAGAGGGTCTAGCACCCTGTTCAGCATTGTGAATTGAGTTACCTGTTCAAGGGAATACTGCCTAACTCTCTGTGTTTTCATGGGTGAGGAACATGAGGTTTGTGCAAAATTGCCTCTTTCAAGTCAATGGAATCAGCACTACATCACTTGGAGGAGAAGTATGAATGTTAGCAGCAGGAGGGTCAAGCACCTAGTTTTCCAAGGTGAACTGATATTCTTCTTGAAAGGAATAGTGCCTGCAACTCAGTGTTTTCATGGGTGAGCAATACCAGCTATGTGCAAAATAACCCCCTTAAAGGGATTGGAAGAAGCACTGTCGAACTTATGAGAGAATCATTCATGTGAGAAACAAAAGGGGCTGCCACCTTCTTCAGCATTGTGAACTGAGTTAGCTGGGTAAAGGAATGCTGCTTCCCTCTCAGCGTTTTCATGGGTGAGGAACACAACATTTCCAAACTATCCCTTACAAGCGAAAGGGAGATTCCTGGTAGTTCTTGTAAGGGAGTCATTAATGTTTCAAGCGCAGGGTCTAGCAACTTGTATAGCACTGTGAATTGACCTAGCTGTTTGAAGGAATACTGCCTACATCTCACTGTTTTCAGGGGAGTAGCATCAATGTTCTGCAAAAGAGCCCCATTCAAGTGAATGGAGGCTTACTGTAGCACTTGTAGGACAATCTTTATTTTTAGAAGCAAGAGGGTGTAGCACCCTGTTCTGCATTGTGAATTGAGTTACCTGTTCAAGGGAATACTGCCTCGCTCTCAGTGTTTTTATGGGTGAGGAACATGAAGTTTGTGCAAAATTGCTTCTTTCAAGTCAGTGGAACCAGCACTACATCTCTTGGAAGACAAGTATGAATGTTAGCAGCAGGAGGGTCAAGCACCTAGTTTTCCAAGGTGAATTGATATTCTTCTTGAAAGGAATAGTGCCTGCAACTCAGTGTTTTCAGGGGTGAGCAATACCAGGTATGTGCAAAATAACCCCTTTAAAGGGATTGGAAGAAGCACTGTTGATCTTGTGAGAGAACCATTCATGTTAGTATGAAAAGGGGCTACCACCTTGTTCAGCTTTGTAGACTGAGTTAGCTGGGTAAAGGAAAACTGCCTACCTCTCAGCATTTACATGGGTGAGGAACACAACATTTCCAAACTATCCCTTACAAGCGAAAGGGAGATTCCTGGTATGTCTTGTGAGAGAGTCATTAATGTTTGAAGCAACAGGGTCTAGCAACTTGTTTAGCACTGTGAATTGACCTAGCTGTTTGAAGGAATACTGCCTACCTCTCAGTGTTTTCCTGGGTCAGGAACATCACCTTTGTGCAAAATTGCCTCTCTGAAGTCAATGGAGAAACACTGTATCTCTTGTAAGAAAATCATTCATGTTAGAAGGAAGAGGGTCAAGCACCTTCTTCAGCGTTGTGAATTGAGTTAGTTGTTTCATGGAATACTACCTACCTCTCAGGGCTTTCAGGGATGAGGACTACCATGTTCTTCAAAATTGCCCCATTCGAGTGAATGGAAATGCATTGTTGGTCTCCTAAGACAGTCATTACTGTTAACAAGAAGAGGGCCTAGCACTCTGTTGAGGATTCTCAACTGAGTTAGCTGTTTAAGGACATACTGATACCTCTCAGTGTTTTTATGTGTGTGAACCTTCAATTTTGTGCAAAATCTCCTCTTTCAAGTGACTGGATCCAGCGGTGCGTATGTTGTAAGAAAAGTATGAATGGTTACAAGCAGGAGGGTGAAGCAGCTTGTCTTCGGATGAGAATTGAGTAACTTGGTTAAAGGAATACTGCCTACCACTCAGTGTTTTCAGGGATGAGGAATATCACCTTAGTGCAACATCACCCCTTTGAAGAGAATGGAAGAAGTTGTGAGGCTCTTCTAAGAAACTTATTGAGGTTAGAAGCAAGAGGGTCTAGCAAGTTGTGTAACAGTGTGAGTGGACTGAAGTTCTAAAAGGAACACCAGCTGCCTCTCACAGTTTGGAAGTGTGAGGACCATCATTTTGCTGCAAAATTGCCTCTTTCAATGGAGGGAAGGATTACTGTATGTCTTGTAGGAGAACCACAAAGGTTACAAGAAAGATGCTCTAGCACTTTGTTTAGCAGCTTCAATTGATTTAGCATTCAAAATTAACACTTCCTATCTGTCAGGGTTTGACAGTGTGAGCAATTCCATCTTTGTGCCAATAGGCCCTTTCAACTGAATGGAACATGCACTGTGTCTCTTGCAAGCAGATGGCAAGGTTTGCAGCAGGAGTTGCAAGCACATTGTGTTTCCCTGTGAGAGTTGAATTAGCATGTGAAAGGAATGCTTGCCAAATGAAAGCCTTTGACAATGGAGAACCATTCACTCCTTGAAAAATAAGTGCTTCCCACTAAATGGACAAACCCTTGTAGCTCAGGGCAGGATGCAATGTGTGAGAAGCAGGAATATTTAGCAACTTGTTTCCTCACGAGAAATGAGTTACCTGTTGAAGGGAATACTGACTACCCCTGAGTTTTTTCATGTGTGAGGAACATCACCGTTGGGCCAAATAGCTGCATTCAACTGAATGGAAGAAGAACAGTTTAGGATGTATGAATACCATTAATTCCAGCAGCAAGAGGGTCTAGAATGTTGTTTAAAAGTGAGAATTGAGTGAGCTCTACAAAGGAATACTAACTGTCTCTCAGGATTTTACAATGTGAAGAATATTATCTTTGTGCAGAGTAGCCCTGTTTCAATGTAAGGAAGAAGCACTGTTTCTCCTGTAAGAGAAGCATAAGTGTTACAAGCAAGAGGGTCAAGCAGCTTGTTAAGCATGGTGAATTGAATTACGTGTTCAAGGGAATACCGCCTAACTCTCACGGTTTTCAGGGGGAGTAACATCAATGTTGTGCAAAAGAGCCCCTTTCAAGTGAATGGAGGCTTACTGTAGCTCTTGTAAGACAATCATTAATGTGAGAAGCAAGAGGGTCTAGCACCCTGTTCAGCATTGTGAATTGAGTTACCTGTTCAAGGGAATACTGCCTAACTCTCTGTGTTTTCATGGGTGAGGAACATGAGGTTTGTGCAAAATTGCCTCTTTCAAGTCAATGGAATCAGCACTACATCACTTGGAGGAGAAGTATGAATGTTAGCAGCAGGAGGGTCAAGCACCTAGTTTTCCAAGGTGAACTGATATTCTTCTTGAAAGGAATAGTGCCTGCAACTCAGTGTTTTCATGGGTGAGCAATACCAGCTATGTGCAAAATAACCCCCTTAAAGGGATTGGAAGAAGCACTGTCGAACTTGTGAGAGAATCATTCATGTGAGAAACAAAAGGGGCTGCCACCTTCTTCAGCATTGTGAACTGAGTTAGCTGGGTAAAGGAATGCTGCTTCCCTCTCAGCGTTTTCATGGGTGAGGAACACAACATTTCCAAAGTATCCCTTACAAGCGAAAGGGAGATTCCTGGTAGTTCTTGTAAGGGAGTCATTAATGTTTCAAGCGCAGGGTCTAGCAACTTGTATAGCACTGTGAATTGACCTAGCTGTTTGAAGGAATACTGCCTACATCTCACTGTTTTCAGGGGAGTAGCATCAATGTTCTGCAAAAGAGCCCCATTCAAGTGAATGGAGGCTTACTGTAGCACTTGTAGGACAATCTTTATTTTTAGAAGCAAGAGGGTGTAGCACCCTGTTCTGCAATGTGAATTGAGTTACCTGTTCAAGGGAATACTGCCTCGCTCTCAGTGTTTTTATGGGTGAGGAACATGAAGTTTGTGCAAAATTGCTTCTTTCAAGTCAGTGGAACCAGCACTACATCTCTTGGAAGACAAGTATGAATGTTAGCAGCAGGAGGGTCAAGCACCTAGTTTTCCAAGGTGAATTGATATTCTTCTTGAAAGGAATAGTGCCTGCAACTCAGTGTTTTCAGGGGTGAGCAATACCAGGTATGTGCAAAATAACCCCTTTAAAGGGATTGGAAGAAGCACTGTTGATCTTGTGAGAGAACCATTCATGTTAGTATGAAAAGGGGCTACCACCTTGTTCAGCTTTGTAGACTGAGTTAGCTGGGTAAAGGAAAACTGCCTACCTCTCAGCATTTACATGGGTGAGGAACACAACATTTCCAAAGTATCCCTTACAAGCGAAAGGGAGATTCCTGGTATGTCTTGTGAGAGAGTCATTAATGTTTGAAGCAACAGGGTCTAGCAACTTGTTTAGCACTGTGAATTGACCTAGCTGTTTGAAGGAATACTGCCTACCTCTCAGTGTTTTCCTGGGTCAGGAACATCACCTTTGTGCAAAATTGCCTCTCTGAAGTCAATGGAGAAACACTGTATCTCTTGTAAGAAAATCATTCATGTTAGAAGGAAGAGGGTCAAGCACCTTCTTCACCGTTGTGAATTGAGTTAGTTGTTTCATGGAATACTACCTACCTCTCAGGGCTTTCAGGGATGAGGACTACCATGTTCTTCAAAATTGCCCCATTCGAGTGAATGGAAATGCATTGTTGGTCTCCTAAGACAGTCATTACTGTTAACAAGAAGAGGGCCTAGCACTCTGTTGAGGATTCTCAACTGAGTTAGCTGTTTAAGGACATACTGATACCTCTCAGTGTTTTTATGTGTGTGAACCTTCAATTTTGTGCAAAATCTCCTCTTTCAAGTGACTGGATCCAGCGGTGCGTATGTTGTAAGAAAAGTATGAATGGTTACAAGCAGGAGGGTGAAGCAGCTTGTCTTCGGATGAGAATTGAGTAACTTGGTTAAAGGAATACTGCCTACCACTCAGTGTTTTCAGGGATGAGGAATATCACCGTAGTGCAACATCACCCCTTTGAAGAGAATGGAAGAAGTTGTGAGGCTCTTCTAAGAAACTTATTGAGGTTAGAAGCAAGAGGGTCTAGCAAGTTGTGTAACAGTGTGAGTAGAGTGAAGTTTTAAAAGGAACACCAGCTGCCTCTCACAGTTTGGAAGTGTGAGGACCATCAGTTTGCTGCAAAATTGCCTCTTTCAATGGAGGGAAGGATTACTGTATGTCTTGTAGGAGAACCACAAAGGTTACAAGAAAGATGCTCTAGCACTTTGTTTAGCAGCTTCAATTGATTTAGCATTCAAAATTAACACTTCCTATCTGTCAGGGTTTGACAGTGTGAGCAATTCCATCTTTGTGCCAATAGGCCCTTTCAACTGAATGGAACATGCACTGTGTCTCTTGCAAGCAGATGGCAAGGTTTGCAGCAGGAGTTGCAAGCACATTGTGTTTCCCTGTGAGAGTTGAATTAGCATGTGAAAGGAATGCTTGCCAAATGAAAGCCTTTGACAATGGAGAACCATTCACTCCTTGAAAAATAAGTGCTTCCCACTAAATGGACAAACCCTTGTAGCTCAGGGCAGGATGCAATGTGTGAGAAGCAGGAATATTTAGCAACTTGTTTCCTTACGAGAAATGAGTTACCTGTTGAAGGGAATACTGACTACCCCTGAGTTTTTTCATGTGTGAGGAACATCACCGTTGGGCCAAATAGCTGCATTCAACTGAATGGAAGAAGAACAGTTTAGGATGTATGAATACCATTAATTCCAGCAGCAAGAGGGTCTAGAATGTTGTTTAAAAGTGAGAATTGAGTGAGCTCTACAAAGGAATACTAACTGTCTCTCAGGATTTTACAATGTGAAGAATATTATCTTTGTGCAGAGTAGCCCTGTTTCAATGTAAGGAAGAAGCACTGTTTCTCCTGTAAGAGAAGCATAAGTGTTACAAGCAAGAGGGTCAAGCAGCTTGTTAAGCATGGTGAATTGAATTACGTGTTCAAGGGAATACTGCCTAACTCTCACGGTTTTCAGGGGGAGTAACATCAATGTTGTGCAAAAGAGCCCCTTTCAAGTGAATGGAGGCTTACTGTAGCTCTTGTAAGACAATCATTAATGTGAGAAGCAAGAGGGTCTAGCACCCTGTTCAGCATTGTGAATTGAGTTACCTGTTCAAGGGAATACTGCCTAACTCTCTGTGTTTTCATGGGTGAGGAACATGAGGTTTGTGCAAAATTGCCTCTTTCAAGTCAATGGAATCAGCACTACATCACTTGGAGGAGAAGTATGAATGTTAGCAGCAGGAGGGTCAAGCACCTAGTTTTCCAAGGTGAACTGATATTCTTCTTGAAAGGAATAGTGCCTGCAACTCAGTGTTTTCATGGGTGAGCAATACCAGCTATGTGCAAAATAACCCCCTTAAAGGGATTGGAAGAAGCACTGTCGAACTTGTGAGAGAATCATTCATGTGAGAAACAAAAGGGGCTGCCACCTTCTTCAGCATTGTGAACTGAGTTAGCTGGGTAAAGGAATGCTGCTTCCCTCTCAGCGTTTTCATGGGTGAGGAACACAACATTTCCAAACTATCCCTTACAAGCGAAAGGGAGATTCCTGGTAGTTCTTGTAAGGGAGTCATTAATGTTTCAAGCGCAGGGTCTAGCAACTTGTATAGCACTGTGAATTGACCTAGCTGTTTGAAGGAATACTGCCTACATCTCACTGTTTTCAGGGGAGTAGCATCAATGTTCTGCAAAAGAGCCCCATTCAAGTGAATGGAGGCTTACTGTAGCACTTGTAGGACAATCTTTATTTTTAGAAGCAAGAGGGTGTAGCACCCTGTTCTGCATTGTGAATTGAGTTACCTGTTCAAGGGAATACTGCCTCGCTCTCAGTGTTTTTATGGGTGAGGAACATGAAGTTTGTGCAAAATTGCTTCTTTCAAGTCAGTGGAACCAGCACTACATCTCTTGGAAGACAAGTATGAATGTTAGCAGCAGGAGGGTCAAGCACCTAGTTTTCCAAGGTGAATTGATATTCTTCTTGAAAGGAATAGTGCCTGCAACTCAGTGTTTTCAGGGGTGAGCAATACCAGGTATGTGCAAAATAACCCCTTTAAAGGGATTGGAAGAAGCACTGTTGATCTTGTGAGAGAACCATTCATGTTAGTATGAAAAGGGGCTACCACCTTGTTCAGCTTTGTAGACTGAGTTAGCTGGGTAAAGGAAAACTGCCTACCTCTCAGCATTTACATGGGTGAGGAACACAACATTTCCAAAGTATCCCTTACAAGCGAAAGGGAGATTCCTGGTATGTCTTGTGAGAGAGTCATTAATGTTTGAAGCAACAGGGTCTAGCAACTTGTTTAGCACTGTGAATTGACCTAGCTGTGTGAAGGAATACTGCCTACCTCTCAGTGTTTTCCTGGGTCAGGAACATCAACTTTGTGCAAAATTGCCTCTCTGAAGTCAATGAAGAAACACTGTAGCTCTTGTAAGAAAATCATTCATGTTAGAAGGAAGAGGGTCAAGCACCTTCTTCAGCGTTGTGAATTGAGTTAGTTGTTTCATGGAATACTACCTACCTCTCAGGGCTTTCAGGGATGAGGACTACCATGTTCTTCAAAATTGCCCCATTCGAGTGAATGGAAATGCATTGTTGGTCTCCTAAGACAGTCATTACTGTTAACAAGAAGAGGGCCTAGCACTCTGTTGAGGATTCTCAACTGAGTTAGCTGTTTAAGGACATACTGAGACCTCTCAGTGTTTTTATGTGTGTGAACCTTCAATTTTGTGCAAAATCTCCTCTTTCAAGTGACTGGATCCAGCGGTGCGTATGTTGTAAGAAAAGTATGAATGGTTACAAGCAGGAGGGTGAAGCAGCTTGTCTTCGGATGAGAATTGAGTAACTTGGTTAAAGGAATACTGCCTACCACTCAGTGTTTTCAGGGATGAGGAATATCACCGTAGTGCAACATCACCCCTTTGAAGAGAATGGAAGAAGTTGTGAGGCTCTTCTAAGAAACTTATTGAGGTTAGAAGCAAGAGGGTCTAGCAAGTTGTGTAACAGTGTGAGTAGAGTGAACTTTTAAAAGGAACACCAGCTGCCTCTCACAGTTTGGAAGTGTGAGGACCATCAGTTTGCTGCAAAATTGCCTCTTTCAATGGAGGGAAGGATTACTGTATGTCTTGTAGGAGAACCACAAAGGTTACAAGAAAGATGCTCTAGCACTTTGTTTAGCAGCTTCAATTGATTTAGCATTCAAAATTAACACTTCCTATCTGTCAGGGTTTGACAGTGTGAGCAATTCCATCTTTGTGCCAATAGGCCCTTTCAACTGAATGGAACATGCACTGTGTCTCTTGCAAGCAGATGGCAAGGTTTGCAGCAGGAGTTGCAAGCACATTGTGTTTCCCTGTGAGAGTTGAATTAGCATGTGAAAGGAATGCTTGCCAAATGAAAGCCTTTGACAATGGAGAACCATTCACTCCTTGAAAAATAAGTGCTTCCCACTAAATGGACAAACCCTTGTAGCTCAGGGCAGGATGCAATGTGTGAGAAGCAGGAATATTTAGCAACTTGTTTCCTTACGAGAAATGAGTTACCTGTTGAAGGGAATACTGACTACCCCTGAGTTTTTTCATGTGTGAGGAACATCACCGTTGGGCCAAATAGCTGCATTCAACTGAATGGAAGAAGAACAGTTTAGGATGTATGAATACCATTAATTCCAGCAGCAAGAGGGTCTAGAATGTTGTTTAAAAGTGAGAATTGAGTGAGCTCTACAAAGGAATACTAACTGTCTCTCAGGATTTTACAATGTGAAGAATATTATCTTTGTGCAGAGTAGCCCTGTTTCAATGTAAGGAAGAAGCACTGTTTCTCCTGTAAGAGAAGCATAAGTGTTACAAGCAAGAGGGTCAAGCAGCTTGTTAAGCATGGTGAATTGAATTACGTGTTCAAGGGAATACTGCCTAACTCTCACGGTTTTCAGGGGGAGTAACATCAATGTTGTGCAAAAGAGCCCCTTTCAAGTGAATGGAGGCTTACTGTAGCTCTTGTAAGACAATCATTAATGTGAGAAGCAAGAGGGTCTAGCACCCTGTTCAGCATTGTGAATTGAGTTACCTGTTCAAGGGAATACTGCCTAACTCTCTGTGTTTTCATGGGTGAGGAACATGAGGTTTGTGCAAAATTGCCTCTTTCAAGTCAATGGAATCAGCACTACATCACTTGGAGGAGAAGTATGAATGTTAGCAGCAGGAGGGTCAAGCACCTAGTTTTCCAAGGTGAACTGATATTCTTCTTGAAAGGAATAGTGCCTGCAACTCAGTGTTTTCATGGGTGAGCAATACCAGCTATGTGCAAAATAACCCCCTTAAAGGGATTGGAAGAAGCACTGTCGAACTTGTGAGAGAATCATTCATGTGAGAAACAAAAGGGGCTGCCACCTTCTTCAGCATTGTGAACTGAGTTAGCTGGGTAAAGGAATGCTGCTTCCCTCTCAGCGTTTTCATGGGTGAGGAACACAACATTTCCAAACTATCCCTTACAAGCGAAAGGGAGATTCCTGGTAGTTCTTGTAAGGGAGTCATTAATGTTTCAAGCGCAGGGTCTAGCAACTTGTATAGCACTGTGAATTGACCTAGCTGTTTGAAGGAATACTGCCTACATCTCACTGTTTTCAGGGGAGTAGCATCAATGTTCTGCAAAAGAGCCCCATTCAAGTGAATGGAGGCTTACTGTAGCACTTGTAGGACAATCTTTATTTTTAGAAGCAAGAGGGTGTAGCACCCTGTTCTGCATTGTGAATTGAGTTACCTGTTCAAGGGAATACTGCCTCGCTCTCAGTGTTTTTATGGGTGAGGAACATGAAGTTTGTGCAAAATTGCTTCTTTCAAGTCAGTGGAACCAGCACTACATCTCTTGGAAGACAAGTATGAATGTTAGCAGCAGGAGGGTCAAGCACCTAGTTTTCCAAGGTGAATTGATATTCTTCTTGAAAGGAATAGTGCCTGCAACTCAGTGTTTTCAGGGGTGAGCAATACCAGGTATGTGCAAAATAACCCCTTTAAAGGGATTGGAAGAAGCACTGTTGATCTTGTGAGAGAACCATTCATGTTAGTATGAAAAGGGGCTACCACCTTGTTCAGCTTTGTAGACTGAGTTAGCTGGGTAAAGGAAAACTGCCTACCTCTCAGCATTTACATGGGTGAGGAACACAACATTTCCAAACTATCCCTTACAAGCGAAAGGGAGATTCCTGGTATGTCTTGTGAGAGAGTCATGAATGTTTGAAGCAACAGGGTCTAGCAACTTGTTTAGCACTGTGAATTGACCTAGCTGTTTGAAGGAATACTGCCTACCTCTCAGTGTTTTCCTGGGTCAGGAACATCACCTTTGTGCAAAATTGCCTCTCTGAAGTCAATGGAGAAACACTGTAGCTCTTGTAAGAAAATCATTCATGTTAGAAGGAAGAGGGTCAAGCACCTTCTTCAGCGTTGTGAATTGAGTTAGTTGTTTCATGGAATACTACCTACCTCTCAGGGCTTTCAGGGATGAGGACTACCATGTTCTTCAAAATTGCCCCATTCCAGTGAATGGAAATGCATTGTTGGTCTCCTAAGACAGTCATTACTGTTAACAAGAAGAGGGCCTAGCACTCTGTTGAGGATTCTCAACTGAGTTAGCTGTTTAAGGACATACTGAGACCTCTCAGTGTTTTTATGTGTGTGAACCTTCAATTTTGTGCAAAATCTCCTCTTTCAAGTGACTGGATCCAGCGGTGCGTATGTTGTAAGAAAAGTATGAATGGTTACAAGCAGGAGGGTGAAGCAGCTTGTCTTCGGATGAGAATTGAGTAACTTGGTTAAAGGAATACTGCCTACCACTCAGTGTTTTCAGGGATGAGGAATATCACCTTAGTGCAACATCACCCCTTTGAAGAGAATGGAAGAAGTTGTGAGGCTCTTCTAAGAAACTTATTGAGGTTAGAAGCAAGAGGGTCTAGCAAGTTGTGTAACAGTGTGAGTGGACTGAAGTTCTAAAAGGAACACCAGCTGCCTCTCACAGTTTGGAAGTGTGAGGACCATCATTTTGCTGCAAAATTGCCTCTTTCAATGGAGGGAAGGATTACTGTATGTCTTGTAGGAGAACCACAAAGGTTACAAGAAAGATGCTCTAGCACTTTGTTTAGCAGCTTCAATTGATTTAGCATTCAAAATTAACACTTCCTATCTGTCAGGGTTTGACAGTGTGAGCAATTCCATCTTTGTGCCAATAGGCCCTTTCAACTGAATGGAACATGCACTGTGTCTCTTGCAAGCAGATGGCAAGGTTTGCAGCAGGAGTTGCAAGCACATTGTGTTTCCCTGTGAGAGTTGAATTAGCATGTGAAAGGAATGCTTGCCAAATGAAAGCCTTTGACAATGGAGAACCATTCACTCCTTGAAAAATAAGTGCTTCCCACTAAATGGACAAACCCTTGTAGCTCAGGGCAGGATGCAATGTGTGAGAAGCAGGAATATTTAGCAACTTGTTTCCTCACGAGAAATGAGTTACCTGTTGAAGGGAATACTGACTACCCCTGAGTTTTTTCATGTGTGAGGAACATCACCGTTGGGCCAAATAGCTGCATTCAACTGAATGGAAGAAGAACAGTTTAGGATGTATGAATACCATTAATTCCAGCAGCAAGAGGGTCTAGAATGTTGTTTAAAAGTGAGAATTGAGTGAGCTCTACAAAGGAATACTAACTGTCTCTCAGGATTTTACAATGTGAAGAATATTATCTTTGTGCAGAGTAGCCCTGTTTCAATGTAAGGAAGAAGCACTGTTTCTCCTGTAAGAGAAGCATAAGTGTTACAAGCAAGAGGGTCAAGCAGCTTGTTAAGCATGGTGAATTGAATTACGTGTTCAAGGGAATACTGCCTAACTCTCACGGTTTTCAGGGGGAGTAACATCAATGTTGTGCAAAAGAGCCCCTTTCAAGTGAATGGAGGCTTACTGTAGCTCTTGTAAGACAATCATTAATGTGAGAAGCAAGAGGGTCTAGCACCCTGTTCAGCATTGTGAATTGAGTTACCTGTTCAAGGGAATACTGCCTAACTCTCTGTGTTTTCATGGGTGAGGAACATGAGGTTTGTGCAAAATTGCCTCTTTCAAGTCAATGGAATCAGCACTACATCACTTGGAGGAGAAGTATGAATGTTAGCAGCAGGAGGGTCAAGCACCTAGTTTTCCAAGGTGAACTGATATTCTTCTTGAAAGGACTAGTGCCTGCAACTCAGTGTTTTCATGGGTGAGCAATACCAGCTATGTGCAAAATAACCCCCTTAAAGGGATTGGAAGAAGCACTGTCGAACTTGTGAGAGAATCATTCATGTGAGAAACAAAAGGGGCTGCCACCTTCTTCAGCATTGTGAACTGAGTTAGCTGGGTAAAGGAATGCTGCTTCCCTCTCAGCGTTTTCATGGGTGAGGAACACAACATTTCCAAACTATCCCTTACAAGCGAAAGGGAGATTCCTGGTAGTTCTTGTAAGGGAGTCATTAATGTTTCAAGCGCAGGGTCTAGCAACTTGTATAGCACTGTGAATTGACCTAGCTGTTTGAAGGAATACTGCCTACATCTCACTGTTTTCAGGGGAGTAGCATCAATGTTCTGCAAAAGAGCCCCATTCAAGTGAAAGGAGGCTTACTGTAGCACTTGTAGGACAATCTTTATTTTTAGAAGCAAGAGGGTGTAGCACCCTGTTCTGCATTGTGAATTGAGTTACCTGTTCAAGGGAATACTGCCTCGCTCTCAGTGTTTTTATGGGTGAGGAACATGAAGTTTGTGCAAAATTGCTTCTTTCAAGTCAGTGGAACCAGCACTACATCTCTTGGAAGACAAGTATGAATGTTAGCAGCAGGAGGGTCAAGCACCTAGTTTTCCAAGGTGAATTGATATTCTTCTTGAAAGGAATAGTGCCTGCAACTCAGTGTTTTCAGGGGTGAGCAATACCAGGTATGTGCAAAATAACCCCTTTAAAGGGATTGGAAGAAGCACTGTTGATCTTGTGAGAGAACCATTCATGTTAGTATGAAAAGGGGCTACCACCTTGTTCAGCTTTGTAGACTGAGTTAGCTGGGTAAAGGAAAACTGCCTACCTCTCAGCATTTACATGGGTGAGGAACACAACATTTCCAAAGTATCCCTTACAAGCGAAAGGGAGATTCCTGGTATGTCTTGTGAGAGAGTCATTAATGTTTGAAGCAACAGGGTCTAGCAACTTGTTTAGCACTGTGAATTGACCTAGCTGTTTGAAGGAATACTGCCTACCTCTCAGTGTTTTCCTGGGTCAGGAACATCACCTTTGTGCAAAATTGCCTCTCTGAAGTCAATGGAGAAACACTGTAGCTCTTGTAAGAAAATCATTCATGTTAGAAGGAAGAGGGTCAAGCACCTTCTTCAGCGTTGTGAATTGAGTTAGTTGTTTCATGGAATACTACCTACCTCTCAGGGCTTTCAGGGATGAGGACTACCATGTTCTTCAAAATTGCCCCATTCGAGTGAATGGAAATGCATTGTTGGTCTCCTAAGACAGTCATTACTGTTAACAAGAAGAGGGCCTAGCACTCTGTTGAGGATTCTCAACTGAGTTAGCTGTTTAAGGACATACTGAGACCTCTCAGTGTTTTTATGTGTGTGAACCTTCAATTTTGTGCAAAATCTCCTCTTTCAAGTGACTGGATCCAGCGGTGCGTATGTTGTAAGAAAAGTATGAATGGTTACAAGCAGGAGGGTGAAGCAGCTTGTCTTCGGATGAGAATTGAGTAACTTGGTTAAAGGAATACTGCCTACCACTCAGTGTTTTCAGGGATGAGGAATATCACCTTAGTGCAACATCACCCCTTTGAAGAGAATGGAAGAAGTTGTGAGGCTCTTCTAAGAAACTTATTGAGGTTAGAAGCAAGAGGGTCTAGCAAGTTGTGTAACAGTGTGAGTGGACTGAAGTTCTAAAAGGAACACCAGCTGCCTCTCACAGTTTGGAAGTGTGAGGACCATCATTTTGCTGCAAAATTGCCTCTTTCAATGGAGGGAAGGATTACTGTATGTCTTGTAGGAGAACCACAAAGGTTACAAGAAAGATGCTCTAGCACTTTGTTTAGCAGCTTCAATTGATTTAGCATTCAAAATTAACACTTCCTATCTGTCAGGGTTTGACAGTGTGAGCAATTCCATCTTTGTGCCAATAGGCCCTTTCAACTGAATGGAACATGCACTGTGTCTCTTGCAAGCAGATGGCAAGGTTTGCAGCAGGAGTTGCAAGCACATTGTGTTTCCCTGTGAGAGTTGAATTAGCATGTGAAAGGAATGCTTGCCAAATGAAAGCCTTTGACAATGGAGAACCATTCACTCCTTGAAAAATAAGTGCTTCCCACTAAATGGACAAACCCTTGTAGCTCAGGGCAGGATGCAATGTGTGAGAAGCAGGAATATTTAGCAACTTGTTTCCTTACGAGAAATGAGTTACCTGTTGAAGGGAATACTGACTACCCCTGAGTTTTTTCATGTGTGAGGAACATCACCGTTGGGCCAAATAGCTGCATTCAACTGAATGGAAGAAGAACAGTTTAGGATGTATGAATACC
Organism: Castor canadensis; assembly: GCF_047511655.1. Classification (NCBI taxonomy): domain Eukaryota; kingdom Metazoa; phylum Chordata; class Mammalia; order Rodentia; family Castoridae; genus Castor; species Castor canadensis. Next base: position 35,221 of record NW_027395362.1, read on the forward strand.
ATTAATTCCAGCAGCAAGAGGGTCTAGAATGTTGTTTAAAAGTGAGAATTGAGTGAGCTCTACAAAGGAATACTAACTGTCTCTCAGGATTTTACAATGTGAAGAATATTATCTTTGTGCAGAGTAGCCCTGTTTCAATGTAAGGAAGAAGCACTGTTTCTCCTGTAAGAGAAGCATAAGTGTTACAAGCAAGAGGGTCAAGCAGCTTGTTAAGCATGGTGAATTGAATTACGTGTTCAAGGGAATACCGCCTAACTCTCATGGTTTTCAGGGGGAGTAACATCAATGTTGTGCAAAAGAGCCCCTTTCAAGTGAATGGAGGCTTACTGTAGCTCTTGTAAGAAAATCATTAATGTGAGAAGCAAGAGGGTCTAGCACCCTGTTCAGCATTGTGAATTGAGTTACCTGTTCAAGGGAATACTGCCTAACTCTCTGTGTTTTCATGGGTGAGGAACATGAGGTTTGTGCAAAATTGCCTCTTTCAAGTCAATGGAATCAGCACTACATCACTTGGAGGAGAAGTATGAATGTTAGCAGCAGGAGGGTCAAGCACCTAGTTTTCCAAGGTGAACTGATATTCTTCTTGAAAGGAATAGTGCCTGCAACTCAGTGTTTTCATGGGTGAGCAATACCAGCTATGTGCAAAATAACCCCCTTAAAGGGATTGGAAGAAGCACTGTCGAACTTGTGAGAGAATCATTCATGTGAGAAACAAAAGGGGCTGCCACCTTCTTCAGCATTGTGAACTGAGTTAGCTGGGTAAAGGAATGCTGCTTCCCTCTCAGCGTTTTCATGGGTGAGGAACACAACATTTCCAAACTATCCCTTACAAGCGAAAGGGAGATTCCTGGTAGTTCTTGTAAGGGAGTCATTAATGTTTCAAGTGCAGGGTCTAGCAACTTGTATAGCACTGTGAATTGACCTAGCTGTTTGAAGGAATACTGCCTACATCTCACTGTTTTCAGGGGAGTAGCATCAATGTTCTGCAAAAGAGCCCCATTCAAGTGAATGGAGGCTTACTGTAGCACTTGTAGGACAATCTTTATTTTTAGAAGCAAGAGGGTGTAGCACCCTGTTCTGCATTGTGAATTGAGTTACCTGTTCAAGGGAATACTGCCTCGCTCTCAGTGTTTTTATGGGTGAGGAACATGAAGTTTGTGCAAAATTGCTTCTTTCAAGTCAGTGGAACCAGCACTACATCTCTTGGAAGACAAGTATGAATGTTAGCAGCAGGAGGGTCAAGCACCTAGTTTTCCAAGGTGAATTGATATTCTTCTTGAAAGGAATAGTGCCTGCAACTCAGTGTTTTCACGGGTGAGAAATACCAGGTATGTGCAAAATAACCCCTTTAAAGGGATTGGAAGAAGCACTGTTGATCTTGTGAGAGAACCATTCATGTTAGTATGAAAAGGGGCTACCACCTTGTTCAGCTTTGTAGACTGAGTTAGCTGGGTAAAGGAAAACTGCCTACCTCTCAGCATTTACATGGGTGAGGAACACAACATTTCCAAAGTATCCCTTACAAGCGAAAGGGAGATTCCTGGTATGTCTTGTGAGAGAGTCATTAATGTTTGAAGCAACAGGGTCTAGCAACTTGTTTAGCACTGTGAATTGACCTAGCTGTTTGAAGGAATACTGCCTACCTCTCAGTGTTTTCCTGGGTCAGGAACATCACCTTTGTGCAAAATTGCCTCTCTGAAGTCAATGGAGAAACACTGTAGCTCTTGTAAGAAAATCATTCATGTTAGAAGGAAGAGGGTCAAGCACCTTCTTCAGCGTTGTGAATTGAGTTAGTTGTTTCATGGAATACTACCTACCTCTCAGGGCTTTCAGGGATGAGGACTACCATGTTCTTCAAAATTGCCCCATTCGAGTGAATGGAAATGCATTGTTGGTCTCCTAAGACAGTCATTACTGTTAACAAGAAGAGGGCCTAGCACTCTGTTGAGGATTCTCAACTGAGTTAGCTGTTTAAGGACATACTGAGACCTCTCAGTGTTTTTATGTGTGTGAACCTTCAATTTTGTGCAAAATCTCCTCTTTCAAGTGACTGGATCCAGCGGTGCGTATGTTGTAAGAAAAGTATGAATGGTTACAAGCAGGAGGGTGAAGCAGCTTGTCTTCGGATGAGAATTGAGTAACTTGGTTAAAGGAATACTGCCTACCACTCAGTGTTTTCAGGGATGAGGAATATCACCTTAGTGCAACATCACCCCTTTGAAGAGAATGGAAGAAGTTGTGAGGCTCTTCTAAGAAACTTATTGAGGTTAGAAGCAAGAGGGTCTAGCAAGTTGTGTAACAGTGTGAGTGGACTGAAGTTCTAAAAGGAACACCAGCTGCCTCTCACAGTTTGGAAGTGTGAGGACCATCATTTTGCTGCAAAATTGCCTCTTTCAATGGAGGGAAGGATTACTGTATGTCTTGTAGGAGAACCACAAAGGTTACAAGAAAGATGCTCTAGCACTTTGTTTAGCAGCTTCAATTGATTTAGCATTCAAAATTAACACTTCCTATCTGTCAGGGTTTGACAGTGTGAGCAATTCCATCTTTGTGCCAATAGGCCCTTTCAACTGAATGGAACATGCACTGTGTCTCTTGCAAGCAGATGGCAAGGTTTGCAGCAGGAGTTGCAAGCACATTGTGTTTCCCTGTGAGAGTTGAATTAGCATGTGAAAGGAATGCTTGCCAAATGAAAGCCTTTGACAATGGAGAACCATTCACTCCTTGAAAAATAAGTGCTTCCCACTAAATGGACAAACCCTTGTAGCTCAGGGCAGGATGCAATGTGTGAGAAGCAGGAATATTTAGCAACTTGTTTCCTTACGAGAAATGAGTTACCTGTTGAAGGGAATACTGACTACCCCTGAGTTTTTTCATGTGTGAGGAACATCACCGTTGGGCCAAATAGCTGCATTCAACTGAATGGAAGAAGAACAGTTTAGGATGTATGAATACCATTAATTCCAGCAGCAAGAGGGTCTAGAATGTTGTTTAAAAGTGAGAATTGAGTGAGCTCTACAAAGGAATACTAACTGTCTCTCAGGATTTTACAATGTGAAGAATATTATCTTTGTGCAGAGTAGCCCTGTTTCAATGTAAGGAAGAAGCACTGTTTCTCCTGTAAGAGAAGCATAAGTGTTACAAGCAAGAGGGTCAAGCAGCTTGTTAAGCATGGTGAATTGAATTACGTGTTCAAGGGAATACTGCCTAACTCTCACGGTTTTCAGGGGGAGTAACATCAATGTTGTGCAAAAGAGCCCCTTTCAAGTGAATGGAGGCTTACTGTAGCTCTTGTAAGACAATCATTAATGTGAGAAGCAAGAGGGTCTAGCACCCTGTTCAGCATTGTGAATTGAGTTACCTGTTCAAGGGAATACTGCCTAACTCTCTGTGTTTTCATGGGTGAGGAACATGAGGTTTGTGCAAAATTGCCTCTTTCAAGTCAATGGAATCAGCACTACATCACTTGGAGGAGAAGTATGAATGTTAGCAGCAGGAGGGTCAAGCACCTAGTTTTCCAAGGTGAACTGATATTCTTCTTGAAAGGAATAGTGCCTGCAACTCAGTGTTTTCATGGGTGAGCAATACCAGCTATGTGCAAAATAACCCCCTTAAAGGGATTGGAAGAAGCACTGTCGAACTTGTGAGAGAATCATTCATGTGAGAAACAAAAGGGGCTGCCACCTTCTTCAGCATTGTGAACTGAGTTAGCTGGGTAAAGGAATGCTGCTTCCCTCTCAGCGTTTTCATGGGTGAGGAACACAACATTTCCAAAATATCCCTTACAAGCGAAAGGGAGATTCCTGGTAGTTCTTGTAAGGGAGTCATTAATGTTTCAAGCGCAGGGTCTAGCAACTTGTATAGCACTGTGAATTGACCTAGCTGTTTGAAGGAATACTGCCTACATCTCACTGTTTTCAGGGGAGTAGCATCAATGTTCTGCAAAAGAGCCCCATTCAAGTGAATGGAGGCTTACTGTAGCACTTGTAGGACAATCTTTATTTTTAGAAGCAAGAGGGTGTAACACCCTGTTCTGCATTGTGAATTGAGTTACCTGTTCAAGGGAATACTGCCTCGCTCTCAGTGTTTTTATGGGTGAGGAACATGAAGTTTGTGCAAAATTGCTTCTTTCAAGTCAGTGGAACCAGCACTACATCTCTTGGAAGACAAGTATGAATGTTAGCAGCAGGAGGGTCAAGCACCTAGTTTTCCAAGGTGAATTGATATTCTTCTTGAAAGGAATAGTGCCTGCAACTCAGTGTTTTCAGGGGTGAGCAATACCAGGTATGTGCAAAATAACCCCTTTAAAGGGATTGGAAGAAGCACTGTTGATCTTGTGAGAGAACCATTCATGTTAGTATGAAAAGGGGCTACCACCTTGTTCAGCTTTGTAGACTGAGTTAGCTGGGTAAAGGAAAACTGCCTACCTCTCAGCATTTACATGGGTGAGGAACACAACATTTCCAAAGTATCCCTTACAAGCGAAAGGGAGATTCCTGGTATGTCTTGTGAGAGAGTCATTAATGTTTGAAGCAACAGGGTCTAGCAACTTGTTTAGCACTGTGAATTGACCTAGCTGTTTGAAGGAATACTGCCTACCTCTCAGTGTTTTCCTGGGTCAGGAACATCACCTTTGTGCAAAATTGCCTCTCTGAAGTCAATGGAGAAACACTGTAGCTCTTGTAAGAAAATCATTCATGTTAGAAGGAAGAGGGTCAAGCACCTTCTTCAGCGTTGTGAATTGAGTTAGTTGTTTCATGGAATACTACCTACCTCTCAGGGCTTTCAGGGATGAGGACTACCATGTTCTTCAAAATTGCCCCATTCGAGTGAATGGAAATGCATTGTTGGTCTCCTAAGACAGTCATTACTGTTAACAAGAAGAGGGCCTAGCACTCTGTTGAGGATTCTCAACTGAGTTAGCTGTTTAAGGACATACTGAGACCTCTCAGTGTTTTTATGTGTGTGAACCTTCAATTTTGTGCAAAATCTCCTCTTTCAAGTGACTGGATCCAGCGGTGCGTATGTTGTAAGAAAAGTATGAATGGTTACAAGCAGGAGGGTGAAGCAGCTTGTCTTCGGATGAGAATTGAGTAACTTGGTTAAAGGAATACTGCCTACCACTCAGTGTTTTCAGGGATGAGGAATATCACCGTAGTGCAACATCACCCCTTTGAAGAGAATGGAAGAAGTTGTGAGGCTCTTCTAAGAAACTTATTGAGGTTAGAAGCAAGAGGGTCTAGCAAGTTGTGTAACAGTGTGAGTGGACTGAAGTTCTAAAAGGAACACCAGCTGCCTCTCACAGTTTGGAAGTGTGAGGACCATCATTTTGCTGCAAAATTGCCTCTTTCAATGGAGGGAAGGATTACTGTATGTCTTGTAGGAGAACCACAAAGGTTACAAGAAAGATGCTCTAGCACTTTGTTTAGCAGCTTCAATTGATTTAGCATTCAAAATTAACACTTCCTATCTGTCAGGGTTTGACAGTGTGAGCAATTCCATCTTTGTGCCAATAGGCCCTTTCAACTGAATGGAACATGCACTGTGTCTCTTGCAAGCAGATGGCAAGGTTTGCAGCAGGAGTTGCAAGCACATTGTGTTTCCCTGTGAGAGTTGAATTAGCATGTGAAAGGAATGCTTGCCAAATGAAAGCCTTTGACAATGGAGAACCATTCACTCCTTGAAAAATAAGTGCTTCCCACTAAATGGACAAACCCTTGTAGCTCAGGGCAGGATGCAATGTGTGAGAAGCAGGAATATTTAGCAACTTGTTTCCTTACGAGAAATGAGTTACCTGTTGAAGGGAATACTGACTACCCCTGAGTTTTTTCATGTGTGAGGAACATCACCGTTGGGCCAAATAGCTGCATTCAACTGAATGGAAGAAGAACAGTTTAGGATGTATGAATACCATTAATTCCAGCAGCAAGAGGGTCTAGAATGTTGTTTAAAAGTGAGAATTGAGTGAGCTCTACAAAGGAATACTAACTGTCTCTCAGGATTTTACAATGTGAAGAATATTATCTTTGTGCAGAGTAGCCCTGTTTCAATGTAAGGAAGAAGCACTGTTTCTCCTGTAAGAGAAGCATAAGTGTTACAAGCAAGAGGGTCAAGCAGCTTGTTAAGCATGGTGAATTGAATTACGTGTTCAAGGGAATAATGCCTAACTCTCACGGTTTTCAGGGGGAGTAACATCAATGTTGTGCAAAAGAGCCCCTTTCAAGTGAATGGAGGCTTACTGTAGCTCTTGTAAGACAATCATTAATGTGAGAAGCAAGAGGGTCTAGCACCCTGTTCAGCATTGTGAATTGAGTTACCTGTTCAAGGGAATACTGCCTAACTCTCTGTGTTTTCATGGGTGAGGAACATGAGGTTTGTGCAAAATTGCCTCTTTCAAGTCAATGGAATCAGCACTACATCACTTGGAGGAGAAGTATGAATGTTAGCAGCAGGAGGGTCAAGCACCTAGTTTTCCAAGGTGAACTGATATTCTTCTTGAAAGGAATAGTGCCTGCAACTCAGTGTTTTCATGGGTGAGCAATACCAGCTATGTGCAAAATAACCCCCTTAAAGGGATTGGAAGAAGCACTGTCGAACTTGTGAGAGAATCATTCATGTGAGAAACAAAAGGGGCTGCCACCTTCTTCAGCATTGTGAACTGAGTTAGCTGGGTAAAGGAATGCTGCTTCCCTCTCAGCGTTTTCATGGGTGAGGAACACAACATTTCCAAAATATCCCTTACAAGCGAAAGGGAGATTCCTGGTAGTTCTTGTAAGGGAGTCATTAATGTTTCAAGCGCAGGGTCTAGCAACTTGTATAGCACTGTGAATTGACCTAGCTGTTTGAAGGAATACTGCCTACATCTCACTGTTTTCAGGGGAGTAGCATCAATGTTCTGCAAAAGAGCCCCATTCAAGTGAATGGAGGCTTACTGTAGCACTTGTAGGACAATCTTTATTTTTAGAAGCAAGAGGGTGTAACACCCTGTTCTGCATTGTGAATTGAGTTACCTGTTCAAGGGAATACTGCCTCGCTCTCAGTGTTTTTATGGGTGAGGAACATGAAGTTTGTGCAAAATTGCTTCTTTCAAGTCAGTGGAACCAGCACTACATCTCTTGGAAGACAAGTATGAATGTTAGCAGCAGGAGGGTCAAGCACCTAGTTTTCCAAGGTGAATTGATATTCTTCTTGAAAGGAATAGTGCCTGCAACTCAGTGTTTTCAGGGGTGAGCAATACCAGGTATGTGCAAAATAACCCCTTTAAAGGGATTGGAAGAAGCACTGTTGATCTTGTGAGAGAACCATTCATGTTAGTATGAAAAGGGGCTACCACCTTGTTCAGCTTTGTAGACTGAGTTAGCTGGGTAAAGGAAAACTGCCTACCTCTCAGCATTTACATGGGTGAGGAACACAACATTTCCAAAGTATCCCTTACAAGCGAAAGGGAGATTCCTGGTATGTCTTGTGAGAGAGTCATTAATGTTTGAAGCAACAGGGTCTAGCAACTTGTTTAGCACTGTGAATTGACCTAGCTGTTTGAAGGAATACTGCCTACCTCTCAGTGTTTTCCTGGGTCAGGAACATCACCTTTGTGCAAAATTGCCTCTCTGAAGTCAATGGAGAAACACTGTAGCTCTTGTAAGAAAATCATTCATGTTAGAAGGAAGAGGGTCAAGCACCTTCTTCAGCGTTGTGAATTGAGTTAGTTGTTTCATGGAATACTACCTACCTCTCAGGGCTTTCAGGGATGAGGACTACCATGTTCTTCAAAATTGCCCCATTCGAGTGAATGGAAATGCATTGTTGGTCTCCTAAGACAGTCATTACTGTTAACAAGAAGAGGGCCTAGCACTCTGTTGAGGATTCTCAACTGAGTTAGCTGTTTAAGGACATACTGAGACCTCTCAGTGTTTTTATGTGTGTGAACCTTCAATTTTGTGCAAAATCTCCTCTTTCAAGTGACTGGATCCAGCGGTGCGTATGTTGTAAGAAAAGTATGAATGGTTACAAGCAGGAGGGTGAAGCAGCTTGTCTTCGGATGAGAATTGAGTAACTTGGTTAAAGGAATACTGCCTACCACTCAGTGTTTTCAGGGATGAGGAATATCACCGTAGTGCAACATCACCCCTTTGAAGAGAATGGAAGAAGTTGTGAGGCTCTTCTAAGAAACTTATTGAGGTTAGAAGCAAGAGGGTCTAGCAAGTTGTGTAACAGTGTGAGTGGACTGAAGTTCTAAAAGGAACACCAGCTGCCTCTCACAGTTTGGAAGTGTGAGGACCATCATTTTGCTGCAAAATTGCCTCTTTCAATGGAGGGAAGGATTACTGTATGTCTTGTAGGAGAACCACAAAGGTTACAAGAAAGATGCTCTAGCACTTTGTTTAGCAGCTTCAATTGATTTAGCATTCAAAATTAACACTTCCTATCTGTCAGGGTTTGACAGTGTGAGCAATTCCATCTTTGTGCCAATAGGCCCTTTCAACTGAATGGAACATGCACTGTGTCTCTTGCAAGCAGATGGCAAGGTTTGCAGCAGGAGTTGCAAGCACATTGTGTTTCCCTGTGAGAGTTGAATTAGCATGTGAAAGGAATGCTTGCCAAATGAAAGCCTTTGACAATGGAGAACCATTCACTCCTTGAAAAATAAGTGCTTCCCACTAAATGGACAAACCCTTGTAGCTCAGGGCAGGATGCAATGTGTGAGAAGCAGGAATATTTAGCAACTTGTTTCCTTACGAGAAATGAGTTACCTGTTGAAGGGAATACTGACTACCCCTGAGTTTTTTCATGTGTGAGGAACATCACCGTTGGGCCAAATAGCTGCATTCAACTGAATGGAAGAAGAACAGTTTAGGATGTATGAATACCATTAATTCCAGCAGCAAGAGGGTCTAGAATGTTGTTTAAAAGTGAGAATTGAGTGAGCTCTACAAAGGAATACTAACTGTCTCTCAGGATTTTACAATGTGAAGAATATTATCTTTGTGCAGAGTAGCCCTGTTTCAATGTAAGGAAGAAGCACTGTTTCTCCTGTAAGAGAAGCATAAGTGTTACAAGCAAGAGGGTCAAGCAGCTTGTTAAGCATGGTGAATTGAATTACGTGTTCAAGGGAATACCGCCTAACTCTCATGGTTTTCAGGGGGAGTAACATCAATGTTGTGCAAAAGAGCCCCTTTCAAGTGAATGGAGGCTTACTGTAGCTCTTGTAAGACAATCATTAATGTGAGAAGCAAGAGGGTCTAGCACCCTGTTCAGCATTGTGAATTGAGTTACCTGTTCAAGGGAATACTGCCTAACTCTCTGTGTTTTCATGGGTGAGGAACATGAGGTTTGTGCAAAATCGCCTCTTTCAAGTCAATGGAATCAGCACTACATCACTTGGAGGAGAAGTATGAATGTTAGCAGCAGGAGGGTCAAGCACCTAGTTTTCCAAGGTGAACTGATATTCTTCTTGAAAGGAATAGTGCCTGCAACTCAGTGTTTTCATGGGTGAGCAATACCAGCTATGTGCAAAATAACCCCCTTAAAGGGATTGGAAGAAGCACTGTCGAACTTGTGAGAGAATCATTCATGTGAGAAACAAAAGGGGCTGCCACCTTCTTCAGCATTGTGAACTGAGTTAGCTGGGTAAAGGAATGCTGCTTCCCTCTCAGCGTTTTCATGGGTGAGGAACACAACATTTCCAAACTATCCCTTACAAGCGAAAGGGAGATTCCTGGTAGTTCTTGTAAGGGAGTCATTAATGTTTCAAGCGCAGGGTCTAGCAACTTGTATAGCACTGTGAATTGACCTAGCTGTTTGAAGGAATACTGCCTACATCTCACTGTTTTCAGGGGAGTAGCATCAATGTTCTGCAAAAGAGCCCCATTCAAGTCAATGGAGGCTTACTGTAGCACTTGTAGGACAATCTTTATTTTTAGAAGCAAGAGGGTGTAGCACCCTGTTCTGCATTGTGAATTGAGTTACCTGTTCAAGGGAATACTGCCTCGCTCTCAGTGTTTTTATGGGTGAGGAACATGAAGTTTGTGCAAAATTGCTTCTTTCAAGTCAGTGGAACCAGCACTACATCTCTTGGAAGACAAGTATGAATGTTAGCAGCAGGAGGGTCAAGCACCTAGTTTTCCAAGGTGAATTGATATTCTTCTTGAAAGGAATAGTGCCTGCAACTCAGTGTTTTCAGGGGTGAGCAATACCAGGTATGTGCAAAATAACCCCTTTAAAGGGATTGGAAGAAGCACTGTTGATCTTGTGAGAGAACCATTCATGTTAGTATGAAAAGGAGCTACCACCTTGTTCAGCTTTGTAGACTGAGTTAGCTGGGTAAAGGAAAACTGCCTACCTCTCAGCATTTACATGGGTGAGGAACACAACATTTCCAAAGTATCCCTTACAAGCGAAAGGGAGATTCCTGGTATGTCTTGTGAGAGAGTCATTAATGTTTGAAGCAACAGGGTCTAGCAACTTGTTTAGCACTGTGAATTGACCTAGCTGTTTGAAGGAATACTGCCTACCTCTCAGTGTTTTCCTGGGTCAGGAACATCACCTTTGTGCAAAATTGCCTCTCTGAAGTCAATGGAGAAACACTGTAGCTCTTGTAAGAAAATCATTCATGTTAGAAGGAAGAGGGTCAAGCACCTTCTTCAGCGTTGTGAATTGAGTTAGTTGTTTCATGGAATACTACCTACCTCTCAGGGCTTTCAGGGATGAGGACTACCATGTTCTTCAAAATTGCCCCATTCGAGTGAATGGAAATGCATTGTTGGTCTCCTAAGACAGTCATTACTGTTAACAAGAAGAGGGCCTAGCACTCTGTTGAGGATTCTCAACTGAGTTAGCTGTTTAAGGACATACTGAGACCTCTCAGTGTTTTTATGTGTGTGAACCTTCAATTTTGTGCAAAATCTCCTCTTTCAAGTGACTGGATCCAGCGGTGCGTATGTTGTAAGAAAAGTATGAATGGTTACAAGCAGGAGGGTGAAGCAGCTTGTCTTCGGATGAGAATTGAGTAACTTGGTTAAAGGAATACTGCCTACCACTCAGTGTTTTCAGGGATGAGGAATATCACCGTAGTGCAACATCACCCCTTTGAAGAGAATGGAAGAAGTTGTGAGGCTCTTCTAAGAAACTTATTGAGGTTAGAAGCAAGAGGGTCTAGCAAGTTGTGTAACAGTGTGAGTGGACTGAAGTTCTAAAAGGAACACCAGCTGCCTCTCACAGTTTGGAAGTGTGAGGACCATCATTTTGCTGCAAAATTGCCTCTTTCAATGGAGGGAAGGATTACTGTATGTCTTGTAGGAGAACCACAAAGGTTACAAGAAAGATGCTCTAGCACTTTGTTTAGCAGCTTCAATTGATTTAGCATTCAAAATTAACACTTCCTATCTGTCAGGGTTTGACAGTGTGAGCAATTCCATCTTTGTGCCAATAGGCCCTTTCAACTGAATGGAACATGCACTGTGTCTCTTGCAAGCAGATGGCAAGGTTTGCAGCAGGAGTTGCAAGCACATTGTGTTTCCCTGTGAGAGTTGAATTAGCATGTGAAAGGAATGCTTGCCAAATGAAAGCCTTTGACAATGGAGAACCATTCACTCCTTGAAAAATAAGTGCTTCCCACTAAATGGACAAACCCTTGTAGCTCAGGGCAGGATGCAATGTGTGAGAAGCAGGAATATTTAGCAACTTGTTTCCTTACGAGAAATGAGTTACCTGTTGAAGGGAATACTGACTACCCCTGAGTTTTTTCATGTGTGAGGAACATCACCGTTGGGCCAAATAGCTGCATTCAACTGAATGGAAGAAGAACAGTTTAGGATGTATGAATACCATTAATTCCAGCAGCAAGAGGGTCTAGAATGTTGTTTAAAAGTGAGAATTGAGTGAGCTCTACAAAGGAATACTAACTGTCTCTCAGGATTTTACAATGTGAAGAATATTATCTTTGTGCAGAGTAGCCCTGTTTCAATGTAAGGAAGAAGCACTGTTTCTCCTGTAAGAGAAGCATAAGTGTTACAAGCAAGAGGGTCAAGCAGCTTGTTAAGCATGGTGAAGTGAATTACGTGTTCAAGGGAATACCGCCTAACTCTCATGGTTTTCAGGGGGAGTAACATCAATGTTGTGCAAAAGAGCCCCTTTCAAGTGAATGGAGGCTTACTGTAGCTCTTGTAAGACAATCATTAATGTGAGAAGCAAGAGGGTCTAGCACCCTGTTCAGCATTGTGAATTGAGTTACCTGTTCAAGGGAATACTGCCTAACTCTCTGTGTTTTCATGGGTGAGGAACATGAGGTTTGTGCAAAATTGCCTCTTTCAAGTCAATGGAATCAGCACTACATCACTTGGAGGAGAAGTATGAATGTTAGCAGCAGGAGGGTCAAGCACCTAGTTTTCCAAGGTGAACTGATATTCTTCTTGAAAGGAATAGTGCCTGCAACTCAGTGTTTTCAGGGGTGAGCAATACCAGGTATGTGCAAAATAACCCCTTTAAAGGGATTGGAAGAAGCACTGTTAATCTTGTGAGAGAACCATTCATGTTAGTATGAAAAGGGGCTACCACCTTGTTCAGCTTTGTAGACTGAGTTAGCTGGGTAAAGGAAAACTGCCTACCTCTCAGCATTTACATGGGTGAGGAACACAACATTTCCAAACTGTCCCTTACAAGCGAAAGGGAGATTCCTGGTATGTCTTGTGAGAGAGTCATTAATGTTTGAAGCAACAGGGTCTAGCAACTTGTTTAGCACTGTGAATTGACCTAGCTGTTTGAAGGAATACTGCCTACCTCTCAGTGTTTTCCTGGGTCAGGAACATCACCTTTGTGCAAAATTGCCTCTCTGAAGTCAATGGAGAAACACTGTAGCTCTTGTAAGAAAATCATTCATGTTAGAAGGAAGAGGGTCAAGCACCTTCTTCAGCGTTGTGAATTGAGTTAGTTGTTTCATGGAATACTACCTACCTCTCAGGGCTTTCAGGGATGAGGACTACCATGTTCTTCAAAATTGCCCCATTCGAGTGAATGGAAATGCATTGTTGGTCTCCTAAGACAGTCATTACTGTTAACAAGAAGAGGGCCTAGCACTCTGTTGAGGATTCTCAACTGAGTTAGCTGTTTAAGGACATACTGATACCTCTCAGTGTTTTTATGTGTGTGAACCTTCAATTTTGTGCAAAATCTCCTCTTTCAAGTGACTGGATCCAGCGGTGCGTATGTTGTAAGAAAAGTATGAATGGTTACAAGCAGGAGGGTGAAGCAGCTTGTCTTCGGATGAGAATTGAGTAACTTGGTTAAAGGAATACTGCCTACCACTCAGTGTTTTCAGGGATGAGGAATATCACCTTAGTGCAACATCACCCCTTTGAAGAGAATGGAAGAAGTTGTGAGGCTCTTCTAAGAAACTTATTGAGGTTAGAAGCAAGAGGGTCTAGCAAGTTGTGTAACAGTGTGAGTAGAGTGAAGTTTTAGAAGGAACACCAGCTGCCTCTCACAGTTTGGAAGTGTGAGGACCATCAGTTTGCTGCAAAATTGCCTCTTTCAATGGAGGGAAGGATTACTGTATGTCTTGTAGGAGAACCACAAAGGTTACAAGAAAGATGCTCTAGCACTTTGTTTAGCAGCTTCAATTGATTTAGCATTCAAAATTAACACTTCCTATCTGTCAGGGTTTGACAGTGTGAGCAATTCCATCTTTGTGCCAATAGGCCCTTTCAACTGAATGGAACATGCACTGTGTCTCTTGCAAGCAGATGGCAAGGTTTGCAGCAGGAGTTGCAAGCACATTGTGTTTCCCTGTGAGAGTTGAATTAGCATGTGAAAGGAATGCTTGCCAAATGAAAGCCTTTGACAATGGAGAACCATTCACTCCTTGAAAAATAAGTGCTTCCCACTAAATGGACAAACCCTTGTAGCTCAGGGCAGGATGCAATGTGTGAGAAGCAGGAATATTTAGCAACTTGTTTCCTTACGAGAAATGAGTTACCTGTTGAAGGGAATACTGACTACCCCTGAGTTTTTTCATGTGTGAGGAACATCACCGTTGGGCCAAATAGCTGCATTCAACTGAATGGAAGAAGAACAGTTTAGGATGTATGAATACCATTAATTCCAGCAGCAAGAGGGTCTAGAATGTTGTTTAAAAGTGAGAATTGAGTGAGCTCTACAAAGGAATACTAACTGTCTCTCAGGATTTTACAATGTGAAGAATATTATCTTTGTGCAGAGTAGCCCTGTTTCAATGTAAGGAAGAAGCACTGTTTCTCCTGTAAGAGAAGCATAAGTGTTACAAGCAAGAGGGTCAAGCAGCTTGTTAAGCATGGTGAATTGAATTACGTGTTCAAGGGAATACCGCCTAACTCTCATGGTTTTCAGGGGGAGTAACATCAATGTTGTGCAAAAGAGCCCCTTTCAAGTGAATGGAGGCTTACTGTAGCTCTTGTAAGACAATCATTAATGTGAGAAGCAAGAGGGTCTAGCACCCTGTTCAGCATTGTGAATTGAGTTACCTGTTCAAGGGAATACTGGCTAACTCTCTGTGTTTTCATGGGTGAGGAACATGAGGTTTGTGCAAAATTGCCTCTTTCAAGTCAATGGAATCAGCACTACATCACTTGGAGGAGAAGTATGAATGTTAGCAGCAGGAGGGTCAAGCACCTAGTTTTCCAAGGTGAACTGATATTCTTCTTGAAAGGAATAGTGCCTGCAACTCAGTGTTTTCATGGGTGAGCAATACCAGCTATGTGCAAAATAACCCCCTTAAAGGGATTGGAAGAAGCACTGTCGAACTTGTGAGAGAATCATTCATGTGAGAAACAAAAGGGGCTGCCACCTTCTTCAGCATTGTGAACTGAGTTAGCTGGGTAAAGGAATGCTGCTTCCCTCTCAGCGTTTTCATGGGTTAGGAACACAACATTTCCAAACTATCCCTTACAAGCGAAAGGGAGATTCCTGGTAGTTCTTGTAAGGGAGTCATTAATGTTTCAAGCGCAGGGTCTAGCAACTTGTATAGCACTGTGAATTGACCTAGCTGTTTGAAGGAATACTGCCTACATCTCACTGTTTTCAGGGGAGTAGCATCAATGTTCTGCAAAAGAGCCCCATTCAAGTCAATGGAGGCTTACTGTAGCACTTGTAGGACAATCTTTATTTTTAGAAGCAGGAGGGTGTAGCACCCTGTTCTGCATTGTGAATTGAGTTACCTGTTCAAGGGAATACTGCCTCGCTCTCAGTGTTTTTATGGGTGAGGAACATGAAGTTTGTGCAAAATTGCTTCTTTCAAGTCAGTGGAACCAGCACTACATCTCTTGGAAGACAAGTATGAATGTTAGCAGCAGGAGGGTCAAGCACCTAGTTTTCCAAGGTGAATTGATATTCTTCTTGAAAGGAATAGTGCCTGCAACTCAGTGTTTTCAGGGGTGAGCAATACCAGGTATGTGCAAAATAACCCCTTTAAAGGGATTGGAAGAAGCACTGTTGATCTTGTGAGAGAACCATTCATGTTAGTATGAAAAGGGGCTACCACCTTGTTCAGCTTTGTAGACTGAGTTAGCTGGGTAAAGGAAAACTGCCTACCTCTCAGCATTTACATGGGTGAGGAACACAACATTTCCAAACTATCCCTTACAAGCGAAAGGGAGATTCCTGGTATGTCTTGTGAGAGAGTCATTAATGTTTGAAGCAACAGGGTCTAGCAACTTGTTTAGCACTGTGAATTGACCTAGCTGTTTGAAGGAATACTGCCTACCTCTCAGTGTTTTCCTGGTTCAGGAACATCACCTTTGTGCAAAATTGCCTCTCTGAAGTCAATGGAGAAACACTGTAGCTCTTGTAAGAAAATCATTCATGTTAGAAGGAAGAGGGTCAAGCACCTTCTTCAGCGTTGTGAATTGAGTTAGTTGTTTCATGGAATACTACCTACCTCTCAGGGCTTTCAGGGATGAGGACTACCATGTTCTTCAAAATTGCCCCATTCGAGTGAATGGAAATGCATTGTTGGTCTCCTAAGACAGTCATTACTGTTAACAAGAAGAGGGCCTAGCACTCTGTTGAGGATTCTCAACTGAGTTAGCTGTTTAAGGACATACTGATACCTCTCAGTGTTTTTATGTGTGTGAACCTTCAATTTTGTGCAAAATCTCCTCTTTCAAGTGACTGGATCCAGCGGTGCGTATGTTGTAAGAAAAGTATGAATGGTTACAAGCAGGAGGGTGAAGCAGCTTGTCTTCGGATGAGAATTGAGTAACTTGGTTAAAGGAATACTGCCTACCACTCAGTGTTTTCAGGGATGAGGAATATCACCGTAGTGCAACATCACCCCTTTGAAGAGAATGGAAGAAGTTGTGAGGCTCTTCTAAGAAACTTATTGAGGTTAGAAGCAAGAGGGTCTAGCAAGTTGTGTAACAGTGTGAGTAGAGTGAAGTTTTAAAAGGAACACCAGCTGCCTCTCACAGTTTGGAAGTGTGAGGACCATCAGTTTGCTGCAAAATTGCCTCTTTCAATGGAGGGAAGGATTACTGTATGTCTTGTAGGAGAACCACAAAGGTTACAAGAAAGATGCTCTAGCACTTTGTTTAGCAGCTTCAATTGATTTAGCATTCAAAATTAACACTTCCTATCTGTCAGGGTTTGACAGTGTGAGCAATTCCATCTTTGTGCCAATAGGCCCTTTCAACTGAATGGAACATGCACTGTGTCTCTTGCAAGCAGATGGCAAGGTTTGCAGCAGGAGTTGCAAGCACATTGTGTTTCCCTGTGAGAGTTGAATTAGCATGTGAAAGGAATGCTTGCCAAATGAAAGCCTTTGACAATGGAGAACCATTCACTCCTTGAAAAATAAGTGCTTCCCACTAAATGGACAAACCCTTGTAGCTCAGGGCAGGATGCAATGTGTGAGAAGCAGGAATATTTAGCAACTTGTTTCCTTACGAGAAATGAGTTACCTGTTGAAGGGAATACTGACTACCCCTGAGTTTTTTCATGTGTGAGGAACATCACCGTTGGGCCAAATAGCTGCATTCAACTGAATGGAAGAAGAACAGTTTAGGATGTATGAATACCATTAATTCCAGCAGCAAGAGGGTCTAGAATGTTGTTTAAAAGTGAGAATTGAGTGAGCTCTACAAAGGAATACTAACTGTCTCTCAGGATTTTACAATGTGAAGAATATTATCTTTGTGCAGAGTAGCCCTGTTTCAATGTAAGGAAGAAGCACTGTTTCTCCTGTAAGAGAAGCATAAGTGTTACAAGCAAGAGGGTCAAGCAGCTTGTTAAGCATGGTGAATTGAATTACGTGTTCAAGGGAATACTGCCTAACTCTCACGGTTTTCAGGGGGAGTAACATCAATGTTGTGCAAAAGAGCCCCTTTCAAGTGAATGGAGGCTTACTGTAGCTCTTGTAAGACAATCATTAATGTGAGAAGCAAGAGGGTCTAGCACCCTGTTCAGCATTGTGAATTGAGTTACCTGTTCAAGGGAATACTGCCTAACTCTCTGTGTTTTCATGGGTGAGGAACATGAGGTTTGTGCAAAATTGCCTCTTTCAAGTCAATGGAATCAGCACTACATCACTTGGAGGAGAAGTATGAATGTTAGCAGCAGGAGGGTCAAGCACCTAGTTTTCCAAGGTGAACTGATATTCTTCTTGAAAGGAATAGTGCCTGCAACTCAGTGTTTTCATGGGTGAGCAATACCAGCTATGTGCAAAATAACCCCCTTAAAGGGATTGGAAGAAGCACTGTCGAACTTATGAGAGAATCATTCATGTGAGAAACAAAAGGGGCTGCCACCTTCTTCAGCATTGTGAACTGAGTTAGCTGGGTAAAGGAATGCTGCTTCCCTCTCAGCGTTTTCATGGGTGAGGAACACAACATTTCCAAACTATCCCTTACAAGCGAAAGGGAGATTCCTGGTAGTTCTTGTAAGGGAGTCATTAATGTTTCAAGCGCAGGGTCTAGCAACTTGTATAGCACTGTGAATTGACCTAGCTGTTTGAACGAATACTGCCTACATCTCACTGTTTTCAGGGGAGTAGCATCAATGTTCTGCAAAAGAGCCCCATTCAAGTGAATGGAGGCTTACTGTAGCACTTGTAGGACAATCTTTATTTTTAGAAGCAAGAGGGTGTAGCACCCTGTTCTGCATTGTGAATTGAGTTACCTGTTCAAGGGAATACTGCCTCGCTCTCAGTGTTTTTATGGGTGAGGAACATGAAGTTTGTGCAAAATTGCTTCTTTCAAGTCAGTGGAACCAGCACTACATCTCTTGGAAGACAAGTATGAATGTTAGCAGCAGGAGGGTCAAGCACCTAGTTTTCCAAGGTGAATTGATATTCTTCTTGAAAGGAATAGTGCCTGCAACTCAGTGTTTTCAGGGGTGAGCAATACCAGGTATGTGCAAAATAACCCCTTTAAAGGGATTGGAAGAAGCACTGTTGATCTTGTGAGAGAACCATTCATGTTAGTATGAAAAGGGGCTACCACCTTGTTCAGCTTTGTAGACTGAGTTAGCTGGGTAAAGGAAAACTGCCTACCTCTCAGCATTTACATGGGTGAGGAACACAACATTTCCAAACTGTCCCTTACAAGCGAAAGGGAGATTCCTGGTATGTCTTGTGAGAGAGTCATTAATGTTTGAAGCAACAGGGTCTAGCAACTTGTTTAGCACTGTGAATTGACCTAGCTGTTTGAAGGAATACTGCCTACCTCTCAGTGTTTTCCTGGGTCAGGAACATCACCTTTGTGCAAAATTGCCTCTCTGAAGTCAATGGAGAAACACTGTAGCTCTTGTAAGAAAATCATTCATGTTAGAAGGAAGAGGGTCAAGCACCTTCTTCAGCGTTGTGAATTGAGTTAGTTGTTTCATGGAATACTACCTACCTCTCAGGGCTTTCAGGGATGAGGACTACCATGTTCTTCAAAATTGCCCCATTCGAGTGAATGGAAATGCATTGTTGGTCTCCTAAGACAGTCATTACTGTTAACAAGAAGAGGGCCTAGCACTCTGTTGAGGATTCTCAACTGAGTTAGCTGTTTAAGGACATACTGATACCTCTCAGTGTTTTTATGTGTGTGAACCTTCAATTTTGTGCAAAATCTCCTCTTTCAAGTGACTGGATCCAGCGGTGCGTATGTTGTAAGAAAAGTATGAATGGTTACAAGCAGGAGGGTGAAGCAGCTTGTCTTCGGATGAGAATTGAGTAACTTGGTTAAAGGAATACTGCCTACCACTCAGTGTTTTCAGGGATGAGGAATATCACCTTAGTGCAACATCACCCCTTTGAAGAGAATGGAAGAAGTTGTGAGGCTCTTCTAAGAAACTTATTGAGGTTAGAAGCAAGAGGGTCTAGCAAGTTGTGTAACAGTGTGAGTGGACTGAAGTTCTAAAAGGAACACCAGCTGCCTCTCACAGTTTGGAAGTGTGAGGACCATCATTTTGCTGCAAAATTGCCTCTTTCAATGGAGGGAAGGATTACTGTATGTCTTGTAGGAGAACCACAAAGGTTACAAGAAAGATGCTCTAGCACTTTGTTTAGCAGCTTCAATTGATTTAGCATTCAAAATTAACACTTCCTATCTGTCAGGGTTTGACAGTGTGAGCAATTCCATCTTTGTGCCAATAGGCCCTTTCAACTGAATGGAACATGCACTGTGTCTCTTGCAAGCAGATGGCAAGGTTTGCAGCAGGAGTTGCAAGCACATTGTGTTTCCCTGTGAGAGTTGAATTAGCATGTGAAAGGAATGCTTGCCAAATGAAAGCCTTTGACAATGGAGAACCATTCACTCCTTGAAAAATAAGTGCTTCCCACTAAATGGACAAACCCTTGTAGCTCAGGGCAGGATGCAATGTGTGAGAAGCAGGAATATTTAGCAACTTGTTTCCTCACGAGAAATGAGTTACCTGTTGAAGGGAATACTGACTACCCCTGAGTTTTTTCATGTGTGAGGAACATCACCGTTGGGCCAAATAGCTGCATTCAACTGAATGGAAGAAGAACAGTTTAGGATGTATGAATACCATTAATTCCAGCAGCAAGAGGGTCTAGAATGTTGTTTAAAAGTGAGAATTGAGTGAGCTCTACAAAGGAATACTAACTGTCTCTCAGGATTTTACAATGTGAAGAATATTATCTTTGTGCAGAGTAGCCCTGTTTCAATGTAAGGAAGAAGCACTGTTTCTCCTGTAAGAGAAGCATAAGTGTTACAAGCAAGAGGGTCAAGCAGCTTGTTAAGCATGGTGAATTGAATTACGTGTTCAAGGGAATACTGCCTAACTCTCACGGTTTTCAGGGGGAGTAACATCAATGTTGTGCAAAAGAGCCCCTTTCAAGTGAATGGAGGCTTACTGTAGCTCTTGTAAGACAATCATTAATGTGAGAAGCAAGAGGGTCTAGCACCCTGTTCAGCATTGTGAATTGAGTTACCTGTTCAAGGGAATACTGCCTAACTCTCTGTGTTTTCATGGGTGAGGAACATGAGGTTTGTGCAAAATTGCCTCTTTCAAGTCAATGGAATCAGCACTACATCACTTGGAGGAGAAGTATGAATGTTAGCAGCAGGAGGGTCAAGCACCTAGTTTTCCAAGGTGAACTGATATTCTTCTTGAAAGGAATAGTGCCTGCAACTCAGTGTTTTCATGGGTGAGCAATACCAGCTATGTGCAAAATAACCCCCTTAAAGGGATTGGAAGAAGCACTGTCGAACTTGTGAGAGAATCATTCATGTGAGAAACAAAAGGGGCTGCCACCTTCTTCAGCATTGTGAACTGAGTTAGCTGGGTAAAGGAATGCTGCTTCCCTCTCAGCGTTTTCATGGGTGAGGAACACAACATTTCCAAACTATCCCTTACAAGCGAAAGGGAGATTCCTGGTAGTTCTTGTAAGGGAGTCATTAATGTTTCAAGCGCAGGGTCTAGCAACTTGTATAGCACTGTGAATTGACCTAGCTGTTTGAAGGAATACTGCCTACATCTCACTGTTTTCAGGGGAGTAGCATCAATGTTCTGCAAAAGAGCCCCATTCAAGTGAATGGAGGCTTACTGTAGCACTTGTAGGACAATCTTTATTTTTAGAAGCAAGAGGGTGTAGCACCCTGTTCTGCATTGTGAATTGAGTTACCTGTTCAAGGGAATACTGCCTCGCTCTCAGTGTTTTTATGGGTGAGGAACATGAAGTTTGTGCAAAATTGCTTCTTTCAAGTCAGTGGAACCAGCACTACATCTCTTGGAAGACAAGTATGAATGTTAGCAGCAGGAGGGTCAAGCACCTAGTTTTCCAAGGTGAATTGATATTCTTCTTGAAAGGAATAGTGCCTGCAACTCAGTGTTTTCAGGGGTGAGCAATACCAGGTATGTGCAAAATAACCCCTTTAAAGGGATTGGAAGAAGCACTGTTGATCTTGTGAGAGAACCATTCATGTTAGTATGAAAAGGGGCTACCACCTTGTTCAGCTTTGTAGACTGAGTTAGCTGGGTAAAGGAAAACTGCCTACCTCTCAGCATTTACATGGGTGAGGAACACAACATTTCCAAAGTATCCCTTACAAGCGAAAGGGAGATTCCTGGTATGTCTTGTGAGAGAGTCATTAATGTTTGAAGCAACAGGGTCTAGCAACTTGTTTAGCACTGTGAATTGACCTAGCTGTTTGAAGGAATACTGCCTACCTCTCAGTGTTTTCCTGGGTCAGGAACATCACCTTTGTGCAAAATTGCCTCTCTGAAGTCAATGGAGAAACACTGTAGCTCTTGTAAGAAAATCATTCATGTTAGAAGGAAGAGGGTCAAGCACCTTCTTCAGCGTTGTGAATTGAGTTAGTTGTTTCATGGAATACTACCTACCTCTCAGGGCTTTCAGGGATGAGGACTACCATGTTCTTCAAAATTGCCCCATTCGAGTGAATGGAAATGCATTGTTGGTCTCCTAAGACAGTCATTACTGTTAACAAGAAGAGGGCCTAGCACTCTGTTGAGGATTCTCAACTGAGTTAGCTGTTTAAGGACATACTGAGACCTCTCAGTGTTTTTATGTGTGTGAACCTTCAATTTTGTGCAAAATCTCCTCTTTCAAGTGACTGGATCCAGCGGTGCGTATGTTGTAAGAAAAGTATGAATGGTTACAAGCAGGAGGGTGAAGCAGCTTGTCTTCGGATGAGAATTGAGTAACTTGGTTAAAGGAATACTGCCTACCACTCAGTGTTTTCAGGGATGAGGAATATCACCGTAGTGCAACATCACCCCTTTGAAGAGAATGGAAGAAGTTGTGAGGCTCTTCTAAGAAACTTATTGAGGTTAGAAGCAAGAGGGTCTAGCAAGTTGTGTAACAGTGTGAGTGGACTGAAGTTCTAAAAGGAACACCAGCTGCCTCTCACAGTTTGGAAGTGTGAGGACCATCATTTTGCTGCAAAATTGCCTCTTTCAATGGAGGGAAGGATTACTGTATGTCTTGTAGGAGAACCACAAAGGTTACAAGAAAGATGCTCTAGCACTTTGTTTAGCAGCTTCAATTGATTTAGCATTCAAAATTAACACTTCCTATCTGTCAGGGTTTGACAGTGTGAGCAATTCCATCTTTGTGCCAATAGGCCCTTTCAACTGAATGGAACATGCACTGTGTCTCTTGCAAGCAGATGGCAAGGTTTGCAGCAGGAGTTGCAAGCACATTGTGTTTCCCTGTGAGAGTTGAATTAGCATGTGAAAGGAATGCTTGCCAAATGAAAGCCTTTGACAATGGAGAACCATTCACTCCTTGAAAAATAAGTGCTTCCCACTAAATGGACAAACCCTTGTAGCTCAGGGCAGGATGCAATGTGTGAGAAGCAGGAATATTTAGCAACTTGTTTCCTTACGAGAAATGAGTTACCTGTTGAAGGGAATACTGACTACCCCTGAGTTTTTTCATGTGTGAGGAACATCACCGTTGGGCCAAATAGCTGCATTCAACTGAATGGAAGAAGAACAGTTTAGGATGTATGAATACCATTAATTCCAGCAGCAAGAGGGTCTAGAATGTTGTTTAAAAGTGAGAATTGAGTGAGCTCTACAAAGGAATACTAACTGTCTCTCAGGATTTTACAATGTGAAGAATATTATCTTTGTGCAGAGTAGCCCTGTTTCAATGTAAGGAAGAAGCACTGTTTCTCCTGTAAGAGAAGCATAAGTGTTACAAGCAAGAGGGTCAAGCAGCTTGTTAAGCATGGTGAATTGAATTACGTGTTCAAGGGAATACTGCCTAACTCTCACGGTTTTCAGGGGGAGTAACATCAATGTTGTGCAAAAGAGCCCCTTTCAAGTGAATGGAGGCTTACTGTAGCTCTTGTAAGACAATCATTAATGTGAGAAGCAAGAGGGTCTAGCACCCTGTTCAGCATTGTGAATTGAGTTACCTGTTCAAGGGAATACTGCCTAACTCTCTGTGTTTTCATGGGTGAGGAACATGAGGTTTGTGCAAAATTGCCTCTTTCAAGTCAATGGAATCAGCACTACATCACTTGGAGGAGAAGTATGAATGTTAGCAGCAGGAGGGTCAAGCACCTAGTTTTCCAAGGTGAACTGATATTCTTCTTGAAAGGAATAGTGCCTGCAACTCAGTGTTTTCATGGGTGAGCAATACCAGCTATGTGCAAAATAACCCCCTTAAAGGGATTGGAAGAAGCACTGTCGAACTTGTGAGAGAATCATTCATGTGAGAAACAAAAGGGGCTGCCACCTTCTTCAGCATTGTGAACTGAGTTAGCTGGGTAAAGGAATGCTGCTTCCCTCTCAGCGTTTTCATGGGTGAGGAACACAACATTTCCAAACTATCCCTTACAAGCGAAAGGGAGATTCCTGGTAGTTCTTGTAAGGGAGTCATTAATGTTTCAAGCGCAGGGTCTAGCAACTTGTATAGCACTGTGAATTGACCTAGCTGTTTGAAGGAATACTGCCTACATCTCACTGTTTTCAGGGGAGTAGCATCAATGTTCTGCAAAAGAGCCCCATTCAAGTGAATGGAGGCTTACTGTAGCACTTGTAGGACAATCTTTATTTTTAGAAGCAAGAGGGTGTAGCACCCTGTTCTGCATTGTGAATTGAGTTACCTGTTCAAGGGAATACTGCCTCGCTCTCAGTGTTTTTATGGGTGAGGAACATGAAGTTTGTGCAAAATTGCTTCTTTCAAGTCAGTGGAACCAGCACTACATCTCTTGGAAGACAAGTATGAATGTTAGCAGCAGGAGGGTCAAGCACCTAGTTTTCCAAGGTGAATTGATATTCTTCTTGAAAGGAATAGTGCCTGCAACTCAGTGTTTTCAGGGGTGAGCAATACCAGGTATGTGCAAAATAACCCCTTTAAAGGGATTGGAAGAAGCACTGTTGATCTTGTGAGAGAACCATTCATGTTAGTATGAAAAGGGGCTACCACCTTGTTCAGCTTTGTAGACTGAGTTAGCTGGGTAAAGGAAAACTGCCTACCTCTCAGCATTTACATGGGTGAGGAACACAACATTTCCAAAGTATCCCTTACAAGCGAAAGGGAGATTCCTGGTATGTCTTGTGAGAGAGTCATTAATGTTTGAAGCAACAGGGTCTAGCAACTTGTTTAGCACTGTGAATTGACCTAGCTGTTTGAAGGAATACTGCCTACCTCTCAGTGTTTTCCTGGGTCAGGAACATCACCTTTGTGCAAAATTGCCTCTCTGAAGTCAATGGAGAAACACTGTAGCTCTTGTAAGAAAATCATTCATGTTAGAAGGAAGAGGGTCAAGCACCTTCTTCAGCGTTGTGAATTGAGTTAGTTGTTTCATGGAATACTACCTACCTCTCAGGGCTTTCAGGGATGAGGACTACCATGTTCTTCAAAATTGCCCCATTCGAGTGAATGGAAATGCATTGTTGGTCTCCTAAGACAGTCATTACTGTTAACAAGAAGAGGGCCTAGCACTCTGTTGAGGATTCTCAACTGAGTTAGCTGTTTAAGGACATACTGAGACCTCTCAGTGTTTTTATGTGTGTGAACCTTCAATTTTGTGCAAAATCTCCTCTTTCAAGTGACTGGATCCAGCGGTGCGTATGTTGTAAGAAAAGTATGAATGGTTACAAGCAGGAGGGTGAAGCAGCTTGTCTTCGGATGAGAATTGAGTAACTTGGTTAAAGGAATACTGCCTACCACTCAGTGTTTTCAGGGATGAGGAATATCACCGTAGTGCAACATCACCCCTTTGAAGAGAATGGAAGAAGTTGTGAGGCTCTTCTAAGAAACTTATTGAGGTTAGAAGCAAGAGGGTCTAGCAAGTTGTGTAACAGTGTGAGTGGACTGAAGTTCTAAAAGGAACACCAGCTGCCTCTCACAGTTTGGAAGTGTGAGGACCATCATTTTGCTGCAAAATTGCCTCTTTCAATGGAGGGAAGGATTACTGTATGTCTTGTAGGAGAACCACAAAGGTTACAAGAAAGATGCTCTAGCACTTTGTTTAGCAGCTTCAATTGATTTAGCATTCAAAATTAACACTTCCTATCTGTCAGGGTTTGACAGTGTGAGCAATTCCATCTTTGTGCCAATAGGCCCTTTCAACTGAATGGAACATGCACTGTGTCTCTTGCAAGCAGATGGCAAGGTTTGCAGCAGGAGTTGCAAGCACATTGTGTTTCCCTGTGAGAGTTGAATTAGCATGTGAAAGGAATGCTTGCCAAATGAAAGCCTTTGACAATGGAGAACCATTCACTCCTTGAAAAATAAGTGCTTCCCACTAAATGGACAAACCCTTGTAGCTCAGGGCAGGATGCAATGTGTGAGAAGCAGGAATATTTAGCAACTTGTTTCCTCACGAGAAATGAGTTACCTGTTGAAGGGAATACTGACTACCCCTGAGTTTTTTCATGTGTGAGGAACATCACCGTTGGGCCAAATAGCTGCATTCAACTGAATGGAAGAAGAACAGTTTAGGATGTATGAATACCATTAATTCCAGCAGCAAGAGGGTCTAGAATGTTGTTTAAAAGTGAGAATTGAGTGAGCTCTACAAAGGAATACTAACTGTCTCTCAGGATTTTACAATGTGAAGAATATTATCTTTGTGCAGAGTAGCCCTGTTTCAATGTAAGGAAGAAGCACTGTTTCTCCTGTAAGAGAAGCATAAGTGTTACAAGCAAGAGGGTCAAGCAGCTTGTTAAGCATGGTGAATTGAATTACGTGTTCAAGGGAATACTGCCTAACTCTCACGGTTTTCAGGGGGAGTAACATCAATGTTGTGCAAAAGAGCCCCTTTCAAGTGAATGGAGGCTTACTGTAGCTCTTGTAAGACAATCATTAATGTGAGAAGCAAGAGGGTCTAGCACCCTGTTCAGCATTGTGAATTGAGTTACCTGTTCAAGGGAATACTGCCTAACTCTCTGTGTTTTCATGGGTGAGGAACATGAGGTTTGTGCAAAATTGCCTCTTTCAAGTCAATGGAATCAGCACTACATCACTTGGAGGAGAAGTATGAATGTTAGCAGCAGGAGGGTCAAGCACCTAGTTTTCCAAGGTGAACTGATATTCTTCTTGAAAGGACTAGTGCCTGCAACTCAGTGTTTTCATGGGTGAGCAATACCAGCTATGTGCAAAATAACCCCCTTAAAGGGATTGGAAGAAGCACTGTCGAACTTGTGAGAGAATCATTCATGTGAGAAACAAAAGGGGCTGCCACCTTCTTCAGCATTGTGAACTGAGTTAGCTGGGTAAAGGAATGCTGCTTCCCTCTCAGCGTTTTCATGGGTGAGGAACACAACATTTCCAAACTATCCCTTACAAGCGAAAGGGAGATTCCTGGTAGTTCTTGTAAGGGAGTCATTAATGTTTCAAGCGCAGGGTCTAGCAACTTGTATAGCACTGTGAATTGACCTAGCTGTTTGAAGGAATACTGCCTACATCTCACTGTTTTCAGGGGAGTAGCATCAATGTTCTGCAAAAGAGCCCCATTCAAGTGAATGGAGGCTTACTGTAGCACTTGTAGGACAATCTTTATTTTTAGAAGCAAGAGGGTGTAGCACCCTGTTCTGCATTGTGAATTGAGTTACCTGTTCAAGGGAATACTGCCTCGCTCTCAGTGTTTTTATGGGTGAGGAACATGAAATTTGTGCAAAATTGCTTCTTTCAAGTCAGTGGAACCAGCACTACATCTCTTGGAAGACAAGTATGAATGTTAGCAGCAGGAGGGTCAAGCACCTAGTTTTCCAAGGTGAATTGATATTCTTCTTGAAAGGAATAGTGCCTGCAACTCAGTGTTTTCAGGGGTGAGCAATACCAGGTATGTGCAAAATAACCCCTTTAAAGGGATTGGAAGAAGCACTGTTGATCTTGTGAGAGAACCATTCATGTTAGTATGAAAAGGGGCTACCACCTTGTTCAGCTTTGTAGACTGAGTTAGCTGGGTAAAGGAAAACTGCCTACCTCTCAGCATTTACATGGGTGAGGAACACAACATTTCCAAAGTATCCCTTACAAGCGAAAGGGAGATTCCTGGTATGTCTTGTGAGAGAGTCATTAATGTTTGAAGCAACAGGGTCTAGCAACTTGTTTAGCACTGTGAATTGACCTAGCTGTTTGAAGGAATACTGCCTACCTCTCAGTGTTTTCCTGGGTCAGGAACATCACCTTTGTGCAAAATTGCCTCTCTGAAGTCAATGGAGAAACACTGTAGCTCTTGTAAGAAAATCATTCATGTTAGAAGGAAGAGGGTCAAGCACCTTCTTCAGCGTTGTGAATTGAGTTAGTTGTTTCATGGAATACTACCTACCTCTCAGGGCTTTCAGGGATGAGGACTACCATGTTCTTCAAAATTGCCCCATTCGAGTGAATGGAAATGCATTGTTGGTCTCCTAAGACAGTCATTACTGTTAACAAGAAGAGGGCCTAGCACTCTGTTGAGGATTCTCAACTGAGTTAGCTGTTTAAGGACATACTGAGACCTCTCAGTGTTTTTATGTGTGTGAACCTTCAATTTTGTGCAAAATCTCCTCTTTCAAGTGACTGGATCCAGCGGTGCGTATGTTGTAAGAAAAGTATGAATGGTTACAAGCAGGAGGGTGAAGCAGCTTGTCTTCGGATGAGAATTGAGTAACTTGGTTAAAGGAATACTGCCTACCACTCAGTGTTGTCAGGGATGAGGAATATCACCTTAGTGCAACATCACCCCTTTGAAGAGAATGGAAGAAGTTGTGAGGCTCTTCTAAGAAACTTATTGAGGTTAGAAGCAAGAGGGTCTAGCAAGTTGTGTAACAGTGTGAGTGGACTGAAGTTCTAAAAGGAACACCAGCTGCCTCTCACAGTTTGGAAGTGTGAGGACCATCATTTTGCTGCAAAATTGCCTCTTTCAATGGAGGGAAGGATTACTGTATGTCTTGTAGGAGAACCACAAAGGTTACAAGAAAGATGCTCTAGCACTTTGTTTAGCAGCTTCAATTGATTTAGCATTCAAAATTAACACTTCCTATCTGTCAGGGTTTGACAGTGTGAGCAATTCCATCTTTGTGCCAATAGGCCCTTTCAACTGAATGGAACATGCACTGTGTCTCTTGCAAGCAGATGGCAAGGTTTGCAGCAGGAGTTGCAAGCACATTGTGTTTCCCTGTGAGAGTTGAATTAGCATGTGAAAGGAATGCTTGCCAAATGAAAGCCTTTGACAATGGAGAACCATTCACTCCTTGAAAAATAAGTGCTTCCCACTAAATGGACAAACCCTTGTAGCTCAGGGCAGGATGCAATGTGTGAGAAGCAGGAATATTTAGCAACTTGTTTCCTTACGAGAAATGAGTTACCTGTTGAAGGGAATACTGACTACCCCTGAGTTTTTTCATGTGTGAGGAACATCACCGTTGGGCCAAATAGCTGCATTCAACTGAATGGAAGAAGAACAGTTTAGGATGTATGAATACCATTAATTCCAGCAGCAAGAGGGTCTAGAATGTTGTTTAAAAGTGAGAATTGAGTGAGCTCTACAAAGGAATACTAACTGTCTCTCAGGATTTTACAATGTGAAGAATATTATCTTTGTGCAGAGTAGCCCTGTTTCAATGTAAGGAAGAAGCACTGTTTCTCCTGTAAGAGAAGCATAAGTGTTACAAGCAAGAGGGTCAAGCAGCTTGTTAAGCATGGTGAATTGAATTACGTGTTCAAGGGAATACTGCCTAACTCTCACGGTTTTCAGGGGGAGTAACATCAATGTTGTGCAAAAGAGCCCCTTTCAAGTGAATGGAGGCTTACTGTAGCTCTTGTAAGACAATCATTAATGTGAGAAGCAAGAGGGTCTAGCACCCTGTTCAGCATTGTGAATTGAGTTACCTGTTCAAGGGAATACTGCCTAACTCTCTGTGTTTTCATGGGTGAGGAACATGAGGTTTGTGCAAAATTGCCTCTTTCAAGTCAATGGAATCAGCACTACATCACTTGGAGGAGAAGTATGAATGTTAGCAGCAGGAGGGTCAAGCACCTAGTTTTCCAAGGTGAACTGATATTCTTCTTGAAAGGAATAGTGCCTGCAACTCAGTGTTTTCATGGGTGAGCAATACCAGCTATGTGCAAAATAACCCCCTTAAAGGGATTGGAAGAAGCACTGTCGAACTTGTGAGAGAATCATTCATGTGAGAAACAAAAGGGGCTGCCACCTTCTTCAGCATTGTGAACTGAGTTAGCTGGGTAAAGGAATGCTGCTTCCCTCTCAGCGTTTTCATGGGTGAGGAACACAACATTTCCAAACTATCCCTTACAAGCGAAAGGGAGATTCCTGGTAGTTCTTGTAAGGGAGTCATTAATGTTTCAAGTGCAGGGTCTAGCAACTTGTATAGCACTGTGAATTGACCTAGCTGTTTGAAGGAATACTGCCTACATCTCACTGTTTTCAGGGGAGTAGCATCAATGTTCTGCAAAAGAGCCCCATTCAAGTGAATGGAGGCTTACTGTAGCACTTGTAGGACAATCTTTATTTTTAGAAGCAAGAGGGTGTAGCACCCTGTTCTGCATTGTGAATTGAGTTACCTGTTCAAGGGAATACTGCCTCGCTCTCAGTGTTTTTATGGGTGAGGAACATGAAGTTTGTGCAAAATTGCTTCTTTCAAGTCAGTGGAACCAGCACTACATCTCTTGGAAGACAAGTATGAATGTTAGCAGCAGGAGGGTCAAGCACCTAGTTTTCCAAGGTGAATTGATATTCTTCTTGAAAGGAATAGTGCCTGCAACTCAGTGTTTTCAGGGGTGAGAAATACCAGGTATGTGCAAAATAACCCCTTTAAAGGGATTGGAAGAAGCACTGTTGATCTTGTGAGAGAACCATTCATGTTAGTATGAAAAGGGGCTACCACCTTGTTCAGCTTTGTAGACTGAGTTAGCTGGGTAAAGGAAAACTGCCTACCTCTCAGCATTTACATGGGTGAGGAACACAACATTTCCAAAGTATCCCTTACAAGCGAAAGGGAGATTCCTGGTATGTCTTGTGAGAGAGTCATTAATGTTTGAAGCAACAGGGTCTAGCAACTTGTTTAGCACTGTGAATTGACCTAGCTGTTTGAAGGAATACTGCCTACCTCTCAGTGTTTTCCTGGGTCAGGAACATCACCTTTGTGCAAAATTGCCTCTCTGAAGTCAATGGAGAAACACTGTAGCTCTTGTAAGAAAATCATTCATGTTAGAAGGAAGAGGGTCAAGCACCTTCTTCAGCGTTGTGAATTGAGTTAGTTGTTTCATGGAATACTACCTACCTCTCAGGGCTTTCAGGGATGAGGACTACCATGTTCTTCAAAATTGCCCCATTCGAGTGAATGGAAATGCATTGTTGGTCTCCTAAGACAGTCATTACTGTTAACAAGAAGAGGGCCTAGCACTCTGTTGAGGATTCTCAACTGAGTTAGCTGTTTAAGGACATACTGAGACCTCTCAGTGTTTTTATGTGTGTGAACCTTCAATTTTGTGCAAAATCTCCTCTTTCAAGTGACTGGATCCAGCGGTGCGTATGTTGTAAGAAAAGTATGAATGGTTACAAGCAGGAGGGTGAAGCAGCTTGTCTTCGGATGAGAATTGAGTAACTTGGTTAAAGGAATACTGCCTACCACTCAGTGTTTTCAGGGATGAGGAATATCACCTTAGTGCAACATCACCCCTTTGAAGAGAATGGAAGAAGTTGTGAGGCTCTTCTAAGAAACTTATTGAGGTTAGAAGCAAGAGGGTCTAGCAAGTTGTGTAACAGTGTGAGTGGACTGAAGTTCTAAAAGGAACACCAGCTGCCTCTCACAGTTTGGAAGTGTGAGGACCATCATTTTGCTGCAAAATTGCCTCTTTCAATGGAGGGAAGGATTACTGTATGTCTTGTAGGAGAACCACAAAGGTTACAAGAAAGATGCTCTAGCACTTTGTTTAGCAGCTTCAATTGATTTAGCATTCAAAATTAACACTTCCTATCTGTCAGGGTTTGACAGTGTGAGCAATTCCATCTTTGTGCCAATAGGCCCTTTCAACTGAATGGAACATGCACTGTGTCTCTTGCAAGCAGATGGCAAGGTTTGCAGCAGGAGTTGCAAGCACATTGTGTTTCCCTGTGAGAGTTGAATTAGCATGTGAAAGGAATGCTTGCCAAATGAAAGCCTTTGACAATGGAGAACCATTCACTCCTTGAAAAATAAGTGCTTCCCACTAAATGGACAAACCCTTGTAGCTCAGGGCAGGATGCAATGTGTGAGAAGCAGGAATATTTAGCAACTTGTTTCCTCACGAGAAATGAGTTACCTGTTGAAGGGAATACTGACTACCCCTGAGTTTTTTCATGTGTGAGGAACATCACCGTTGGGCCAAATAGCTGCATTCAACTGAATGGAAGAAGAACAGTTTAGGATGTATGAATACCATTAATTCCAGCAGCAAGAGGGTCTAGAATGTTGTTTAAAAGTGAGAATTGAGTGAGCTCTACAAAGGAATACTAACTGTCTCTCAGGATTTTACAATGTGAAGAATATTATCTTTGTGCAGAGTAGCCCTGTTTCAATGTAAGGAAGAAGCACTGTTTCTCCTGTAAGAGAAGCATAAGTGTTACAAGCAAGAGGGTCAAGCAGCTTGTTAAGCATGGTGAATTGAATTACGTGTTCAAGGGAATACTGCCTAACTCTCACGGTTTTCAGGGGGAGTAACATCAATGTTGTGCAAAAGAGCCCCTTTCAAGTGAATGGAGGCTTACTGTAGCTCTTGTAAGACAATCATTAATGTGAGAAGCAAGAGGGTCTAGCACCCTGTTCAGCATTGTGAATTGAGTTACCTGTTCAAGGGAATACTGCCTAACTCTCTGTGTTTTCATGGGTGAGGAACATGAGGTTTGTGCAAAATTGCCTCTTTCAAGTCAATGGAATCAGCACTACATCACTTGGAGGAGAAGTATGAATGTTAGCAGCAGGAGGGTCAAGCACCTAGTTTTCCAAGGTGAACTGATATTCTTCTTGAAAGGACTAGTGCCTGCAACTCAGTGTTTTCATGGGTGAGCAATACCAGCTATGTGCAAAATAACCCCCTTAAAGGGATTGGAAGAAGCACTGTCGAACTTGTGAGAGAATCATTCATGTGAGAAACAAAAGGGGCTGCCACCTTCTTCAGCATTGTGAACTGAGTTAGCTGGGTAAAGGAATGCTGCTTCCCTCTCAGCGTTTTCATGGGTGAGGAACACAACATTTCCAAACTATCCCTTACAAGCGAAAGGGAGATTCCTGGTAGTTCTTGTAAGGGAGTCATTAATGTTTCAAGCGCAGGGTCTAGCAACTTGTATAGCACTGTGAATTGACCTAGCTGTTTGAAGGAATACTGCCTACATCTCACTGTTTTCAGGGGAGTAGCATCAATGTTCTGCAAAAGAGCCCCATTCAAGTGAATGGAGGCTTACTGTAGCACTTGTAGGACAATCTTTATTTTTAGAAGCAAGAGGGTGTAGCACCCTGTTCTGCATTGTGAATTGAGTTACCTGTTCAAGGGAATACTGCCTCGCTCTCAGTGTTTTTATGGGTGAGGAACATGAAGTTTGTGCAAAATTGCTTCTTTCAAGTCAGTGGAACCAGCACTACATCTCTTGGAAGACAAGTATGAATGTTAGCAGCAGGAGGGTCAAGCACCTAGTTTTCCAAGGTGAATTGATATTCTTCTTGAAAGGAATAGTGCCTGCAACTCAGTGTTTTCAGGGGTGAGCAATACCAGGTATGTGCAAAATAACCCCTTTAAAGGGATTGGAAGAAGCACTGTTGATCTTGTGAGAGAACCATTCATGTTAGTATGAAAAGGGGCTACCACCTTGTTCAGCTTTGTAGACTGAGTTAGCTGGGTAAAGGAAAACTGCCTACCTCTCAGCATTTACATGGGTGAGGAACACAACATTTCCAAAGTATCCCTTACAAGCGAAAGGGAGATTCCTGGTATGTCTTGTGAGAGAGTCATTAATGTTTGAAGCAACAGGGTCTAGCAACTTGTTTAGCACTGTGAATTGACCTAGCTGTTTGAAGGAATACTGCCTACCTCTCAGTGTTTTCCTGGGTCAGGAACATCACCTTTGTGCAAAATTGCCTCTCTGAAGTCAATGGAGAAACACTGTAGCTCTTGTAAGAAAATCATTCATGTTAGAAGGAAGAGGGTCAAGCACCTTCTTCAGCGTTGTGAATTGAGTTAGTTGTTTCATGGAATACTACCTACCTCTCAGGGCTTTCAGGGATGAGGACTACCATGTTCTTCAAAATTGCCCCATTCGAGTGAATGGAAATGCATTGTTGGTCTCCTAAGACAGTCATTACTGTTAACAAGAAGAGGGCCTAGCACTCTGTTGAGGATTCTCAACTGAGTTAGCTGTTTAAGGACATACTGAGACCTCTCAGTGTTTTTATGTGTGTGAACCTTCAATTTTGTGCAAAATCTCCTCTTTCAAGTGACTGGATCCAGCGGTGCGTATGTTGTAAGAAAAGTATGAATGGTTACAAGCAGGAGGGTGAAGCAGCTTGTCTTCGGATGAGAATTGAGTAACTTGGTTAAAGGAATACTGCCTACCACTCAGTGTTTTCAGGGATGAGGAATATCACCTTAGTGCAACATCACCCCTTTGAAGAGAATGGAAGAAGTTGTGAGGCTCTTCTAAGAAACTTATTGAGGTTAGAAGCAAGAGGGTCTAGCAAGTTGTGTAACAGTGTGAGTGGACTGAAGTTCTAAAAGGAACACCAGCTGCCTCTCACAGTTTGGAAGTGTGAGGACCATCATTTTGCTGCAAAATTGCCTCTTTCAATGGAGGGAAGGATTACTGTATGTCTTGTAGGAGAACCACAAAGGTTACAAGAAAGATGCTCTAGCACTTTGTTTAGCAGCTTCAATTGATTTAGCATTCAAAATTAACACTTCCTATCTGTCAGGGTTTGACAGTGTGAGCAATTCCATCTTTGTGCCAATAGGCCCTTTCAACTGAATGGAACATGCACTGTGTCTCTTGCAAGCAGATGGCAAGGTTTGCAGCAGGAGTTGCAAGCACATTGTGTTTCCCTGTGAGAGTTGAATTAGCATGTGAAAGGAATGCTTGCCAAATGAAAGCCTTTGACAATGGAGAACCATTCACTCCTTGAAAAATAAGTGCTTCCCACTAAATGGACAAACCCTTGTAGCTCAGGGCAGGATGCAATGTGTGAGAAGCAGGAATATTTAGCAACTTGTTTCCTTACGAGAAATGAGTTACCTGTTGAAGGGAATACTGACTACCCCTGAGTTTTTTCATGTGTGAGGAACATCACCGTTGGGCCAAATAGCTGCATTCAACTGAATGGAAGAAGAACAGTTTAGGATGTATGAATACCATTAATTCCAGCAGCAAGAGGGTCTAGAATGTTGTTTAAAAGTGAGAATTGAGTGAGCTCTACAAAGGAATACTAACTGTCTCTCAGGATTTTACAATGTGAAGAATATTATCTTTGTGCAGAGTAGCCCTGTTTCAATGTAAGGAAGAAGCACTGTTTCTCCTGTAAGAGAAGCATAAGTGTTACAAGCAAGAGGGTCAAGCAGCTTGTTAAGCATGGTGAATTGAATTACGTGTTCAAGGGAATACCGCCTAACTCTCATGGTTTTCAGGGGGAGTAACATCAATGTTGTGCAAAAGAGCCCCTTTCAAGTGAATGGAGGCTTACTGTAGCTCTTGTAAGAAAATCATTAATGTGAGAAGCAAGAGGGTCTAGCACCCTGTTCAGCATTGTGAATTGAGTTACCTGTTCAAGGGAATACTGCCTAACTCTCTGTGTTTTCATGGGTGAGGAACATGAGGTTTGTGCAAAATTGCCTCTTTCAAGTCAATGGAATCAGCACTACATCACTTGGAGGAGAAGTATGAATGTTAGCAGCAGGAGGGTCAAGCACCTAGTTTTCCAAGGTGAACTGATATTCTTCTTGAAAGGAATAGTGCCTGCAACTCAGTGTTTTCATGGGTGAGCAATACCAGCTATGTGCAAAATAACCCCCTTAAAGGGATTGGAAGAAGCACTGTCGAACTTGTGAGAGAATCATTCATGTGAGAAACAAAAGGGGCTGCCACCTTCTTCAGCATTGTGAACTGAGTTAGCTGGGTAAAGGAATGCTGCTTCCCTCTCAGCGTTTTCATGGGTGAGGAACACAACATTTCCAAACTATCCCTTACAAGCGAAAGGGAGATTCCTGGTAGTTCTTGTAAGGGAGTCATTAATGTTTCAAGTGCAGGGTCTAGCAACTTGTATAGCACTGTGAATTGACCTAGCTGTTTGAAGGAATACTGCCTACATCTCACTGTTTTCAGGGGAGTAGCATCAATGTTCTGCAAAAGAGCCCCATTCAAGTGAATGGAGGCTTACTGTAGCACTTGTAGGACAATCTTTATTTTTAGAAGCAAGAGGGTGTAGCACCCTGTTCTGCATTGTGAATTGAGTTACCTGTTCAAGGGAATACTGCCTCGCTCTCAGTGTTTTTATGGGTGAGGAACATGAAGTTTGTGCAAAATTGCTTCTTTCAAGTCAGTGGAACCAGCACTACATCTCTTGGAAGACAAGTATGAATGTTAGCAGCAGGAGGGTCAAGCACCTAGTTTTCCAAGGTGAATTGATATTCTTCTTGAAAGGAATAGTGCCTGCAACTCAGTGTTTTCACGGGTGAGAAATACCAGGTATGTGCAAAATAACCCCTTTAAAGGGATTGGAAGAAGCACTGTTGATCTTGTGAGAGAACCATTCATGTTAGTATGAAAAGGGGCTACCACCTTGTTCAGCTTTGTAGACTGAGTTAGCTGGGTAAAGGAAAACTGCCTACCTCTCAGCATTTACATGGGTGAGGAACACAACATTTCCAAAGTATCCCTTACAAGCGAAAGGGAGATTCCTGGTATGTCTTGTGAGAGAGTCATTAATGTTTGAAGCAACAGGGTCTAGCAACTTGTTTAGCACTGTGAATTGACCTAGCTGTTTGAAGGAATACTGCCTACCTCTCAGTGTTTTCCTGGGTCAGGAACATCACCTTTGTGCAAAATTGCCTCTCTGAAGTCAATGGAGAAACACTGTAGCTCTTGTAAGAAAATCATTCATGTTAGAAGGAAGAGGGTCAAGCACCTTCTTCAGCGTTGTGAATTGAGTTAGTTGTTTCATGGAATACTACCTACCTCTCAGGGCTTTCAGGGATGAGGACTACCATGTTCTTCAAAATTGCCCCATTCGAGTGAATGGAAATGCATTGTTGGTCTCCTAAGACAGTCATTACTGTTAACAAGAAGAGGGCCTAGCACTCTGTTGAGGATTCTCAACTGAGTTAGCTGTTTAAGGACATACTGAGACCTCTCAGTGTTTTTATGTGTGTGAACCTTCAATTTTGTGCAAAATCTCCTCTTTCAAGTGACTGGATCCAGCGGTGCGTATGTTGTAAGAAAAGTATGAATGGTTACAAGCAGGAGGGTGAAGCAGCTTGTCTTCGGATGAGAATTGAGTAACTTGGTTAAAGGAATACTGCCTACCACTCAGTGTTTTCAGGGATGAGGAATATCACCTTAGTGCAACATCACCCCTTTGAAGAGAATGGAAGAAGTTGTGAGGCTCTTCTAAGAAACTTATTGAGGTTAGAAGCAAGAGGGTCTAGCAAGTTGTGTAACAGTGTGAGTGGACTGAAGTTCTAAAAGGAACACCAGCTGCCTCTCACAGTTTGGAAGTGTGAGGACCATCATTTTGCTGCAAAATTGCCTCTTTCAATGGAGGGAAGGATTACTGTATGTCTTGTAGGAGAACCACAAAGGTTACAAGAAAGATGCTCTAGCACTTTGTTTAGCAGCTTCAATTGATTTAGCATTCAAAATTAACACTTCCTATCTGTCAGGGTTTGACAGTGTGAGCAATTCCATCTTTGTGCCAATAGGCCCTTTCAACTGAATGGAACATGCACTGTGTCTCTTGCAAGCAGATGGCAAGGTTTGCAGCAGGAGTTGCAAGCACATTGTGTTTCCCTGTGAGAGTTGAATTAGCATGTGAAAGGAATGCTTGCCAAATGAAAGCCTTTGACAATGGAGAACCATTCACTCCTTGAAAAATAAGTGCTTCCCACTAAATGGACAAACCCTTGTAGCTCAGGGCAGGATGCAATGTGTGAGAAGCAGGAATATTTAGCAACTTGTTTCCTTACGAGAAATGAGTTACCTGTTGAAGGGAATACTGACTACCCCTGAGTTTTTTCATGTGTGAGGAACATCACCGTTGGGCCAAATAGCTGCATTCAACTGAATGGAAGAAGAACAGTTTAGGATGTATGAATACCATTAATTCCAGCAGCAAGAGGGTCTAGAATGTTGTTTAAAAGTGAGAATTGAGTGAGCTCTACAAAGGAATACTAACTGTCTCTCAGGATTTTACAATGTGAAGAATATTATCTTTGTGCAGAGTAGCCCTGTTTCAATGTAAGGAAGAAGCACTGTTTCTCCTGTAAGAGAAGCATAAGTGTTACAAGCAAGAGGGTCAAGCAGCTTGTTAAGCATGGTGAATTGAATTACGTGTTCAAGGGAATACTGCCTAACTCTCACGGTTTTCAGGGGGAGTAACATCAATGTTGTGCAAAAGAGCCCCTTTCAAGTGAATGGAGGCTTACTGTAGCTCTTGTAAGACAATCATTAATGTGAGAAGCAAGAGGGTCTAGCACCCTGTTCAGCATTGTGAATTGAGTTACCTGTTCAAGGGAATACTGCCTAACTCTCTGTGTTTTCATGGGTGAGGAACATGAGGTTTGTGCAAAATTGCCTCTTTCAAGTCAATGGAATCAGCACTACATCACTTGGAGGAGAAGTATGAATGTTAGCAGCAGGAGGGTCAAGCACCTAGTTTTCCAAGGTGAACTGATATTCTTCTTGAAAGGAATAGTGCCTGCAACTCAGTGTTTTCATGGGTGAGCAATACCAGCTATGTGCAAAATAACCCCCTTAAAGGGATTGGAAGAAGCACTGTCGAACTTGTGAGAGAATCATTCATGTGAGAAACAAAAGGGGCTGCCACCTTCTTCAGCATTGTGAACTGAGTTAGCTGGGTAAAGGAATGCTGCTTCCCTCTCAGCGTTTTCATGGGTGAGGAACACAACATTTCCAAAATATCCCTTACAAGCGAAAGGGAGATTCCTGGTAGTTCTTGTAAGGGAGTCATTAATGTTTCAAGCGCAGGGTCTAGCAACTTGTATAGCACTGTGAATTGACCTAGCTGTTTGAAGGAATACTGCCTACATCTCACTGTTTTCAGGGGAGTAGCATCAATGTTCTGCAAAAGAGCCCCATTCAAGTGAATGGAGGCTTACTGTAGCACTTGTAGGACAATCTTTATTTTTAGAAGCAAGAGGGTGTAACACCCTGTTCTGCATTGTGAATTGAGTTACCTGTTCAAGGGAATACTGCCTCGCTCTCAGTGTTTTTATGGGTGAGGAACATGAAGTTTGTGCAAAATTGCTTCTTTCAAGTCAGTGGAACCAGCACTACATCTCTTGGAAGACAAGTATGAATGTTAGCAGCAGGAGGGTCAAGCACCTAGTTTTCCAAGGTGAATTGATATTCTTCTTGAAAGGAATAGTGCCTGCAACTCAGTGTTTTCAGGGGTGAGCAATACCAGGTATGTGCAAAATAACCCCTTTAAAGGGATTGGAAGAAGCACTGTTGATCTTGTGAGAGAACCATTCATGTTAGTATGAAAAGGGGCTACCACCTTGTTCAGCTTTGTAGACTGAGTTAGCTGGGTAAAGGAAAACTGCCTACCTCTCAGCATTTACATGGGTGAGGAACACAACATTTCCAAAGTATCCCTTACAAGCGAAAGGGAGATTCCTGG
Organism: Castor canadensis; assembly: GCF_047511655.1. NCBI lineage: Eukaryota > Metazoa > Chordata > Mammalia > Rodentia > Castoridae > Castor > Castor canadensis. The sequence continues at coordinate 74,500 of NW_027395362.1, forward strand.
TATGTCTTGTGAGAGAGTCATTAATGTTTGAAGCAACAGGGTCTAGCAACTTGTTTAGCACTGTGAATTGACCTAGCTGTTTGAAGGAATACTGCCTACCTCTCAGTGTTTTCCTGGGTCAGGAACATCACCTTTGTGCAAAATTGCCTCTCTGAAGTCAATGGAGAAACACTGTAGCTCTTGTAAGAAAATCATTCATGTTAGAAGGAAGAGGGTCAAGCACCTTCTTCAGCGTTGTGAATTGAGTTAGTTGTTTCATGGAATACTACCTACCTCTCAGGGCTTTCAGGGATGAGGACTACCATGTTCTTCAAAATTGCCCCATTCGAGTGAATGGAAATGCATTGTTGGTCTCCTAAGACAGTCATTACTGTTAACAAGAAGAGGGCCTAGCACTCTGTTGAGGATTCTCAACTGAGTTAGCTGTTTAAGGACATACTGAGACCTCTCAGTGTTTTTATGTGTGTGAACCTTCAATTTTGTGCAAAATCTCCTCTTTCAAGTGACTGGATCCAGCGGTGCGTATGTTGTAAGAAAAGTATGAATGGTTACAAGCAGGAGGGTGAAGCAGCTTGTCTTCGGATGAGAATTGAGTAACTTGGTTAAAGGAATACTGCCTACCACTCAGTGTTTTCAGGGATGAGGAATATCACCTTAGTGCAACATCACCCCTTTGAAGAGAATGGAAGAAGTTGTGAGGCTCTTCTAACAAACTTATTGAGGTTAGAAGCAAGAGGGTCTAGCAAGTTGTGTAACAGTGTGAGTGGACTGAAGTTCTAAAAGGAACACCAGCTGCCTCTCACAGTTTGGAAGTGTGAGGACCATCATTTTGCTGCAAAATTGCCTCTTTCAATGGAGGGAAGGATTACTGTATGTCTTGTAGGAGAACCACAAAGGTTACAAGAAAGATGCTCTAGCACTTTGTTTAGCAGCTTCAATTGATTTAGCATTCAAAATTAACACTTCCTATCTGTCAGGGTTTGACAGTGTGAGCAATTCCATCTTTGTGCCAATAGGCCCTTTCAACTGAATGGAACATGCACTGTGTCTCTTGCAAGCAGATGGCAAGGTTTGCAGCAGGAGTTGCAAGCACATTGTGTTTCCCTGTGAGAGTTGAATTAGCATGTGAAAGGAATGCTTGCCAAATGAAAGCCTTTGACAATGGAGAACCATTCACTCCTTGAAAAATAAGTGCTTCCCACTAAATGGACAAACCCTTGTAGCTCAGGGCAGGATGCAATGTGTGAGAAGCAGGAATATTTAGCAACTTGTTTCCTTACGAGAAATGAGTTACCTGTTGAAGGGAATACTGACTACCCCTGAGTTTTTTCATGTGTGAGGAACATCACCGTTGGGCCAAATAGCTGCATTCAACTGAATGGAAGAAGAACAGTTTAGGATGTATGAATACCATTAATTCCAGCAGCAAGAGGGTCTAGAATGTTGTTTAAAAGTGAGAATTGAGTGAGCTCTACAAAGGAATACTAACTGTCTCTCAGGATTTTACAATGTGAAGAATATTATCTTTGTGCAGAGTAGCCCTGTTTCAATGTAAGGAAGAAGCACTGTTTCTCCTGTAAGAGAAGCATAAGTGTTACAAGCAAGAGGGTCAAGCAGCTTGTTAAGCATGGTGAATTGAATTACGTGTTCAAGGGAATACCGCCTAACTCTCATGGTTTTCAGGGGGAGTAACATCAATGTTGTGCAAAAGAGCCCCTTTCAAGTGAATGGAGGCTTACTGTAGCTCTTGTAAGAAAATCATTAATGTGAGAAGCAAGAGGGTCTAGCACCCTGTTCAGCATTGTGAATTGAGTTACCTGTTCAAGGGAATACTGCCTAACTCTCTGTGTTTTCATGGGTGAGGAACATGAGGTTTGTGCAAAATTGCCTCTTTCAAGTCAATGGAATCAGCACTACATCACTTGGAGGAGAAGTATGAATGTTAGCAGCAGGAGGGTCAAGCACCTAGTTTTCCAAGGTGAACTGATATTCTTCTTGAAAGGAATAGTGCCTGCAACTCAGTGTTTTCATGGGTGAGCAATACCAGCTATGTGCAAAATAACCCCCTTAAAGGGATTGGAAGAAGCACTGTCGAACTTGTGAGAGAATCATTCATGTGAGAAACAAAAGGGGCTGCCACCTTCTTCAGCATTGTGAACTGAGTTAGCTGGGTAAAGGAATGCTGCTTCCCTCTCAGCGTTTTCATGGGTGAGGAACACAACATTTCCAAACTATCCCTTACAAGCGAAAGGGAGATTCCTGGTAGTTCTTGTAAGGGAGTCATTAATGTTTCAAGTGCAGGGTCTAGCAACTTGTATAGCACTGTGAATTGACCTAGCTGTTTGAAGGAATACTGCCTACATCTCACTGTTTTCAGGGGAGTAGCATCAATGTTCTGCAAAAGAGCCCCATTCAAGTGAATGGAGGCTTACTGTAGCACTTGTAGGACAATCTTTATTTTTAGAAGCAAGAGGGTGTAACACCCTGTTCTGCATTGTGAATTGAGTTACCTGTTCAAGGGAATACTGCCTCGCTCTCAGTGTTTTTATGGGTGAGGAACATGAAGTTTGTGCAAAATTGCTTCTTTCAAGTCAGTGGAACCAGCACTACATCTCTTGGAAGACAAGTATGAATGTTAGCAGCAGGAGGGTCAAGCACCTAGTTTTCCAAGGTGAACTGATATTCTTCTTGAAAGGAATAGTGCCTGCAACTCAGTGTTTTCAGGGGTGAGCAATACCAGGTATGTGCAAAATAACCCCTTTAAAGGGATTGGAAGAAGCACTGTTAATCTTGTGAGAGAACCATTCATGTTAGTATGAAAAGGGGCTACCACCTTGTTCAGCTTTGTAGACTGAGTTAGCTGGGTAAAGGAAAACTGCCTACCTCTCAGCATTTACATGGGTGAGGAACACAACATTTCCAAACTGTCCCTTACAAGCGAAAGGGAGATTCCTGGTATGTCTTGTGAGAGAGTCATTAATGTTTGAAGCAACAGGGTCTAGCAACTTGTTTAGCACTGTGAATTGACCTAGCTGTTTGAAGGAATACTGCCTACCTCTCAGTGTTTTCCTGGGTCAGGAACATCACCTTTGTGCAAAATTGCCTCTCTGAAGTCAATGGAGAAACACTGTAGCTCTTGTAAGAAAATCATTCATGTTAGAAGGAAGAGGGTCAAGCACCTTCTTCAGCGTTGTGAATTGAGTTAGTTGTTTCATGGAATACTACCTACCTCTCAGGGCTTTCAGGGATGAGGACTACCATGTTCTTCAAAATTGCCCCATTCGAGTGAATGGAAATGCATTGTTGGTCTCCTAAGACAGTCATTACTGTTAACAAGAAGAGGGCCTAGCACTCTGTTGAGGATTCTCAACTGAGTTAGCTGTTTAAGGACATACTGATACCTCTCAGTGTTTTTATGTGTGTGAACCTTCAATTTTGTGCAAAATCTCCTCTTTCAAGTGACTGGATCCAGCGGTGCGTATGTTGTAAGAAAAGTATGAATGGTTACAAGCAGGAGGGTGAAGCAGCTTGTCTTCGGATGAGAATTGAGTAACTTGGTTAAAGGAATACTGCCTACCACTCAGTGTTTTCAGGGATGAGGAATATCACCTTAGTGCAACATCACCCCTTTGAAGAGAATGGAAGAAGTTGTGAGGCTCTTCTAAGAAACTTATTGAGGTTAGAAGCAAGAGGGTCTAGCAAGTTGTGTAACAGTGTGAGTAGAGTGAAGTTTTAGAAGGAACACCAGCTGCCTCTCACAGTTTGGAAGTGTGAGGACCATCAGTTTGCTGCAAAATTGCCTCTTTCAATGGAGGGAAGGATTACTGTATGTCTTGTAGGAGAACCACAAAGGTTACAAGAAAGATGCTCTAGCACTTTGTTTAGCAGCTTCAATTGATTTAGCATTCAAAATTAACACTTCCTATCTGTCAGGGTTTGACAGTGTGAGCAATTCCATCTTTGTGCCAATAGGCCCTTTCAACTGAATGGAACATGCACTGTGTCTCTTGCAAGCAGATGGCAAGGTTTGCAGCAGGAGTTGCAAGCACATTGTGTTTCCCTGTGAGAGTTGAATTAGCATGTGAAAGGAATGCTTGCCAAATGAAAGCCTTTGACAATGGAGAACCATTCACTCCTTGAAAAATAAGTGCTTCCCACTAAATGGACAAACCCTTGTAGCTCAGGGCAGGATGCAATGTGTGAGAAGCAGGAATATTTAGCAACTTGTTTCCTTACGAGAAATGAGTTACCTGTTGAAGGGAATACTGACTACCCCTGAGTTTTTTCATGTGTGAGGAACATCACCGTTGGGCCAAATAGCTGCATTCAACTGAATGGAAGAAGAACAGTTTAGGATGTATGAATACCATTAATTCCAGCAGCAAGAGGGTCTAGAATGTTGTTTAAAAGTGAGAATTGAGTGAGCTCTACAAAGGAATACTAACTGTCTCTCAGGATTTTACAATGTGAAGAATATTATCTTTGTGCAGAGTAGCCCTGTTTCAATGTAAGGAAGAAGCACTGTTTCTCCTGTAAGAGAAGCATAAGTGTTACAAGCAAGAGGGTCAAGCAGCTTGTTAAGCATGGTGAATTGAATTACGTGTTCAAGGGAATACCGCCTAACTCTCATGGTTTTCAGGGGGAGTAACATCAATGTTGTGCAAAAGAGCCCCTTTCAAGTGAATGGAGGCTTACTGTAGCTCTTGTAAGACAATCATTAATGTGAGAAGCAAGAGGGTCTAGCACCCTGTTCAGCATTGTGAATTGAGTTACCTGTTCAAGGGAATACTGGCTAACTCTCTGTGTTTTCATGGGTGAGGAACATGAGGTTTGTGCAAAATTGCCTCTTTCAAGTCAATGGAATCAGCACTACATCACTTGGAGGAGAAGTATGAATGTTAGCAGCAGGAGGGTCAAGCACCTAGTTTTCCAAGGTGAACTGATATTCTTCTTGAAAGGAATAGTGCCTGCAACTCAGTGTTTTCATGGGTGAGCAATACCAGCTATGTGCAAAATAACCCCCTTAAAGGGATTGGAAGAAGCACTGTCGAACTTGTGAGAGAATCATTCATGTGAGAAACAAAAGGGGCTGCCACCTTCTTCAGCATTGTGAACTGAGTTAGCTGGGTAAAGGAATGCTGCTTCCCTCTCAGCGTTTTCATGGGTTAGGAACACAACATTTCCAAACTATCCCTTACAAGCGAAAGGGAGATTCCTGGTAGTTCTTGTAAGGGAGTCATTAATGTTTCAAGCGCAGGGTCTAGCAACTTGTATAGCACTGTGAATTGACCTAGCTGTTTGAAGGAATACTGCCTACATCTCACTGTTTTCAGGGGAGTAGCATCAATGTTCTGCAAAAGAGCCCCATTCAAGTCAATGGAGGCTTACTGTAGCACTTGTAGGACAATCTTTATTTTTAGAAGCAGGAGGGTGTAGCACCCTGTTCTGCATTGTGAATTGAGTTACCTGTTCAAGGGAATACTGCCTCGCTCTCAGTGTTTTTATGGGTGAGGAACATGAAGTTTGTGCAAAATTGCTTCTTTCAAGTCAGTGGAACCAGCACTACATCTCTTGGAAGACAAGTATGAATGTTAGCAGCAGGAGGGTCAAGCACCTAGTTTTCCAAGGTGAATTGATATTCTTCTTGAAAGGAATAGTGCCTGCAACTCAGTGTTTTCAGGGGTGAGCAATACCAGGTATGTGCAAAATAACCCCTTTAAAGGGATTGGAAGAAGCACTGTTGATCTTGTGAGAGAACCATTCATGTTAGTATGAAAAGGGGCTACCACCTTGTTCAGCTTTGTAGACTGAGTTAGCTGGGTAAAGGAAAACTGCCTACCTCTCAGCATTTACATGGGTGAGGAACACAACATTTCCAAACTATCCCTTACAAGCGAAAGGGAGATTCCTGGTATGTCTTGTGAGAGAGTCATTAATGTTTGAAGCAACAGGGTCTAGCAACTTGTTTAGCACTGTGAATTGACCTAGCTGTTTGAAGGAATACTGCCTACCTCTCAGTGTTTTCCTGGTTCAGGAACATCACCTTTGTGCAAAATTGCCTCTCTGAAGTCAATGGAGAAACACTGTAGCTCTTGTAAGAAAATCATTCATGTTAGAAGGAAGAGGGTCAAGCACCTTCTTCAGCGTTGTGAATTGAGTTAGTTGTTTCATGGAATACTACCTACCTCTCAGGGCTTTCAGGGATGAGGACTACCATGTTCTTCAAAATTGCCCCATTCGAGTGAATGGAAATGCATTGTTGGTCTCCTAAGACAGTCATTACTGTTAACAAGAAGAGGGCCTAGCACTCTGTTGAGGATTCTCAACTGAGTTAGCTGTTTAAGGACATACTGATACCTCTCAGTGTTTTTATGTGTGTGAACCTTCAATTTTGTGCAAAATCTCCTCTTTCAAGTGACTGGATCCAGCGGTGCGTATGTTGTAAGAAAAGTATGAATGGTTACAAGCAGGAGGGTGAAGCAGCTTGTCTTCGGATGAGAATTGAGTAACTTGGTTAAAGGAATACTGCCTACCACTCAGTGTTTTCAGGGATGAGGAATATCACCGTAGTGCAACATCACCCCTTTGAAGAGAATGGAAGAAGTTGTGAGGCTCTTCTAAGAAACTTATTGAGGTTAGAAGCAAGAGGGTCTAGCAAGTTGTGTAACAGTGTGAGTAGAGTGAAGTTTTAAAAGGAACACCAGCTGCCTCTCACAGTTTGGAAGTGTGAGGACCATCAGTTTGCTGCAAAATTGCCTCTTTCAATGGAGGGAAGGATTACTGTATGTCTTGTAGGAGAACCACAAAGGTTACAAGAAAGATGCTCTAGCACTTTGTTTAGCAGCTTCAATTGATTTAGCATTCAAAATTAACACTTCCTATCTGTCAGGGTTTGACAGTGTGAGCAATTCCATCTTTGTGCCAATAGGCCCTTTCAACTGAATGGAACATGCACTGTGTCTCTTGCAAGCAGATGGCAAGGTTTGCAGCAGGAGTTGCAAGCACATTGTGTTTCCCTGTGAGAGTTGAATTAGCATGTGAAAGGAATGCTTGCCAAATGAAAGCCTTTGACAATGGAGAACCATTCACTCCTTGAAAAATAAGTGCTTCCCACTAAATGGACAAACCCTTGTAGCTCAGGGCAGGATGCAATGTGTGAGAAGCAGGAATATTTAGCAACTTGTTTCCTTACGAGAAATGAGTTACCTGTTGAAGGGAATACTGACTACCCCTGAGTTTTTTCATGTGTGAGGAACATCACCGTTGGGCCAAATAGCTGCATTCAACTGAATGGAAGAAGAACAGTTTAGGATGTATGAATACCATTAATTCCAGCAGCAAGAGGGTCTAGAATGTTGTTTAAAAGTGAGAATTGAGTGAGCTCTACAAAGGAATACTAACTGTCTCTCAGGATTTTACAATGTGAAGAATATTATCTTTGTGCAGAGTAGCCCTGTTTCAATGTAAGGAAGAAGCACTGTTTCTCCTGTAAGAGAAGCATAAGTGTTACAAGCAAGAGGGTCAAGCAGCTTGTTAAGCATGGTGAATTGAATTACGTGTTCAAGGGAATACCACCTAACTCTCATGGTTTTCAGGGGGAGTAACATCAATGTTGTGCAAAAGAGCCCCTTTCAAGTGAATGGAGGCTTACTGTAGCTCTTGTAAGACAATCATTAATGTGAGAAGCAAGAGGGTCTAGCACCCTGTTCAGCATTGTGAATTGAGTTACCTGTTCAAGGGAATACTGCCTAACTCTCTGTGTTTTCATGGGTGAGGAACATGAGGTTTGTGCAAAATCGCCTCTTTCAAGTCAATGGAATCAGCACTACATCACTTGGAGGAGAAGTATGAATGTTAGCAGCAGGAGGGTCAAGCACCTAGTTTTCCAAGGTGAACTGATATTCTTCTTGAAAGGAATAGTGCCTGCAACTCAGTGTTTTCATGGGTGAGCAATACCAGCTATGTGCAAAATAACCCCCTTAAAGGGATTGGAAGAAGCACTGTCGAACTTATGAGAGAATCATTCATGTGAGAAACAAAAGGGGCTGCCACCTTCTTCAGCATTGTGAACTGAGTTAGCTGGGTAAAGGAATGCTGCTTCCCTCTCAGCGTTTTCATGGGTGAGGAACACAACATTTCCAAACTATCCCTTACAAGCGAAAGGGAGATTCCTGGTAGTTCTTGTAAGGGAGTCATTAATGTTTCAAGCGCAGGGTCTAGCAACTTGTATAGCACTGTGAATTGACCTAGCTGTTTGAACGAATACTGCCTACATCTCACTGTTTTCAGGGGAGTAGCATCAATGTTCTGCAAAAGAGCCCCATTCAAGTGAATGGAGGCTTACTGTAGCACTTGTAGGACAATCTTTATTTTTAGAAGCAAGAGGGTGTAGCACCCTGTTCTGCATTGTGAATTGAGTTACCTGTTCAAGGGAATACTGCCTCGCTCTCAGTGTTTTTATGGGTGAGGAACATGAAGTTTGTGCAAAATTGCTTCTTTCAAGTCAGTGGAACCAGCACTACATCTCTTGGAAGACAAGTATGAATGTTAGCAGCAGGAGGGTCAAGCACCTAGTTTTCCAAGGTGAATTGATATTCTTCTTGAAAGGAATAGTGCCTGCAACTCAGTGTTTTCAGGGGTGAGCAATACCAGGTATGTGCAAAATAACCCCTTTAAAGGGATTGGAAGAAGCACTGTTGATCTTGTGAGAGAACCATTCATGTTAGTATGAAAAGGGGCTACCACCTTGTTCAGCTTTGTAGACTGAGTTAGCTGGGTAAAGGAAAACTGCCTACCTCTCAGCATTTACATGGGTGAGGAACACAACATTTCCAAACTGTCCCTTACAAGCGAAAGGGAGATTCCTGGTATGTCTTGTGAGAGAGTCATTAATGTTTGAAGCAACAGGGTCTAGCAACTTGTTTAGCACTGTGAATTGACCTAGCTGTTTGAAGGAATACTGCCTACCTCTCAGTGTTTTCCTGGGTCAGGAACATCACCTTTGTGCAAAATTGCCTCTCTGAAGTCAATGGAGAAACACTGTAGCTCTTGTAAGAAAATCATTCATGTTAGAAGGAAGAGGGTCAAGCACCTTCTTCAGCGTTGTGAATTGAGTTAGTTGTTTCATGGAATACTACCTACCTCTCAGGGCTTTCAGGGATGAGGACTACCATGTTCTTCAAAATTGCCCCATTCGAGTGAATGGAAATGCATTGTTGGTCTCCTAAGACAGTCATTACTGTTAACAAGAAGAGGGCCTAGCACTCTGTTGAGGATTCTCAACTGAGTTAGCTGTTTAAGGACATACTGATACCTCTCAGTGTTTTTATGTGTGTGAACCTTCAATTTTGTGCAAAATCTCCTCTTTCAAGTGACTGGATCCAGCGGTGCGTATGTTGTAAGAAAAGTATGAATGGTTACAAGCAGGAGGGTGAAGCAGCTTGTCTTCGGATGAGAATTGAGTAACTTGGTTAAAGGAATACTGCCTACCACTCAGTGTTTTCAGGGATGAGGAATATCACCTTAGTGCAACATCACCCCTTTGAAGAGAATGGAAGAAGTTGTGAGGCTCTTCTAAGAAACTTATTGAGGTTAGAAGCAAGAGGGTCTAGCAAGTTGTGTAACAGTGTGAGTGGACTGAAGTTCTAAAAGGAACACCAGCTGCCTCTCACAGTTTGGAAGTGTGAGGACCATCATTTTGCTGCAAAATTGCCTCTTTCAATGGAGGGAAGGATTACTGTATGTCTTGTAGGAGAACCACAAAGGTTACAAGAAAGATGCTCTAGCACTTTGTTTAGCAGCTTCAATTGATTTAGCATTCAAAATTAACACTTCCTATCTGTCAGGGTTTGACAGTGTGAGCAATTCCATCTTTGTGCCAATAGGCCCTTTCAACTGAATGGAACATGCACTGTGTCTCTTGCAAGCAGATGGCAAGGTTTGCAGCAGGAGTTGCAAGCACATTGTGTTTCCCTGTGAGAGTTGAATTAGCATGTGAAAGGAATGCTTGCCAAATGAAAGCCTTTGACAATGGAGAACCATTCACTCCTTGAAAAATAAGTGCTTCCCACTAAATGGACAAACCCTTGTAGCTCAGGGCAGGATGCAATGTGTGAGAAGCAGGAATATTTAGCAACTTGTTTCCTCACGAGAAATGAGTTACCTGTTGAAGGGAATACTGACTACCCCTGAGTTTTTTCATGTGTGAGGAACATCACCGTTGGGCCAAATAGCTGCATTCAACTGAATGGAAGAAGAACAGTTTAGGATGTATGAATACCATTAATTCCAGCAGCAAGAGGGTCTAGAATGTTGTTTAAAAGTGAGAATTGAGTGAGCTCTACAAAGGAATACTAACTGTCTCTCAGGATTTTACAATGTGAAGAATATTATCTTTGTGCAGAGTAGCCCTGTTTCAATGTAAGGAAGAAGCACTGTTTCTCCTGTAAGAGAAGCATAAGTGTTACAAGCAAGAGGGTCAAGCAGCTTGTTAAGCATGGTGAATTGAATTACGTGTTCAAGGGAATACTGCCTAACTCTCACGGTTTTCAGGGGGAGTAACATCAATGTTGTGCAAAAGAGCCCCTTTCAAGTGAATGGAGGCTTACTGTAGCTCTTGTAAGACAATCATTAATGTGAGAAGCAAGAGGGTCTAGCACCCTGTTCAGCATTGTGAATTGAGTTACCTGTTCAAGGGAATACTGCCTAACTCTCTGTGTTTTCATGGGTGAGGAACATGAGGTTTGTGCAAAATTGCCTCTTTCAAGTCAATGGAATCAGCACTACATCACTTGGAGGAGAAGTATGAATGTTAGCAGCAGGAGGGTCAAGCACCTAGTTTTCCAAGGTGAACTGATATTCTTCTTGAAAGGAATAGTGCCTGCAACTCAGTGTTTTCATGGGTGAGCAATACCAGCTATGTGCAAAATAACCCCCTTAAAGGGATTGGAAGAAGCACTGTCGAACTTGTGAGAGAATCATTCATGTGAGAAACAAAAGGGGCTGCCACCTTCTTCAGCATTGTGAACTGAGTTAGCTGGGTAAAGGAATGCTGCTTCCCTCTCAGCGTTTTCATGGGTGAGGAACACAACATTTCCAAACTATCCCTTACAAGCGAAAGGGAGATTCCTGGTAGTTCTTGTAAGGGAGTCATTAATGTTTCAAGCGCAGGGTCTAGCAACTTGTATAGCACTGTGAATTGACCTAGCTGTTTGAAGGAATACTGCCTACATCTCACTGTTTTCAGGGGAGTAGCATCAATGTTCTGCAAAAGAGCCCCATTCAAGTGAATGGAGGCTTACTGTAGCACTTGTAGGACAATCTTTATTTTTAGAAGCAAGAGGGTGTAGCACCCTGTTCTGCATTGTGAATTGAGTTACCTGTTCAAGGGAATACTGCCTCGCTCTCAGTGTTTTTATGGGTGAGGAACATGAAGTTTGTGCAAAATTGCTTCTTTCAAGTCAGTGGAACCAGCACTACATCTCTTGGAAGACAAGTATGAATGTTAGCAGCAGGAGGGTCAAGCACCTAGTTTTCCAAGGTGAATTGATATTCTTCTTGAAAGGAATAGTGCCTGCAACTCAGTGTTTTCAGGGGTGAGCAATACCAGGTATGTGCAAAATAACCCCTTTAAAGGGATTGGAAGAAGCACTGTTGATCTTGTGAGAGAACCATTCATGTTAGTATGAAAAGGGGCTACCACCTTGTTCAGCTTTGTAGACTGAGTTAGCTGGGTAAAGGAAAACTGCCTACCTCTCAGCATTTACATGGGTGAGGAACACAACATTTCCAAAGTATCCCTTACAAGCGAAAGGGAGATTCCTGGTATGTCTTGTGAGAGAGTCATTAATGTTTGAAGCAACAGGGTCTAGCAACTTGTTTAGCACTGTGAATTGACCTAGCTGTTTGAAGGAATACTGCCTACCTCTCAGTGTTTTCCTGGGTCAGGAACATCACCTTTGTGCAAAATTGCCTCTCTGAAGTCAATGGAGAAACACTGTAGCTCTTGTAAGAAAATCATTCATGTTAGAAGGAAGAGGGTCAAGCACCTTCTTCAGCGTTGTGAATTGAGTTAGTTGTTTCATGGAATACTACCTACCTCTCAGGGCTTTCAGGGATGAGGACTACCATGTTCTTCAAAATTGCCCCATTCGAGTGAATGGAAATGCATTGTTGGTCTCCTAAGACAGTCATTACTGTTAACAAGAAGAGGGCCTAGCACTCTGTTGAGGATTCTCAACTGAGTTAGCTGTTTAAGGACATACTGAGACCTCTCAGTGTTTTTATGTGTGTGAACCTTCAATTTTGTGCAAAATCTCCTCTTTCAAGTGACTGGATCCAGCGGTGCGTATGTTGTAAGAAAAGTATGAATGGTTACAAGCAGGAGGGTGAAGCAGCTTGTCTTCGGATGAGAATTGAGTAACTTGGTTAAAGGAATACTGCCTACCACTCAGTGTTTTCAGGGATGAGGAATATCACCGTAGTGCAACATCACCCCTTTGAAGAGAATGGAAGAAGTTGTGAGGCTCTTCTAAGAAACTTATTGAGGTTAGAAGCAAGAGGGTCTAGCAAGTTGTGTAACAGTGTGAGTGGACTGAAGTTCTAAAAGGAACACCAGCTGCCTCTCACAGTTTGGAAGTGTGAGGACCATCATTTTGCTGCAAAATTGCCTCTTTCAATGGAGGGAAGGATTACTGTATGTCTTGTAGGAGAACCACAAAGGTTACAAGAAAGATGCTCTAGCACTTTGTTTAGCAGCTTCAATTGATTTAGCATTCAAAATTAACACTTCCTATCTGTCAGGGTTTGACAGTGTGAGCAATTCCATCTTTGTGCCAATAGGCCCTTTCAACTGAATGGAACATGCACTGTGTCTCTTGCAAGCAGATGGCAAGGTTTGCAGCAGGAGTTGCAAGCACATTGTGTTTCCCTGTGAGAGTTGAATTAGCATGTGAAAGGAATGCTTGCCAAATGAAAGCCTTTGACAATGGAGAACCATTCACTCCTTGAAAAATAAGTGCTTCCCACTAAATGGACAAACCCTTGTAGCTCAGGGCAGGATGCAATGTGTGAGAAGCAGGAATATTTAGCAACTTGTTTCCTCACGAGAAATGAGTTACCTGTTGAAGGGAATACTGACTACCCCTGAGTTTTTTCATGTGTGAGGAACATCACCGTTGGGCCAAATAGCTGCATTCAACTGAATGGAAGAAGAACAGTTTAGGATGTATGAATACCATTAATTCCAGCAGCAAGAGGGTCTAGAATGTTGTTTAAAAGTGAGAATTGAGTGAGCTCTACAAAGGAATACTAACTGTCTCTCAGGATTTTACAATGTGAAGAATATTATCTTTGTGCAGAGTAGCCCTGTTTCAATGTAAGGAAGAAGCACTGTTTCTCCTGTAAGAGAAGCATAAGTGTTACAAGCAAGAGGGTCAAGCAGCTTGTTAAGCATGGTGAATTGAATTACGTGTTCAAGGGAATACTGCCTAACTCTCACGGTTTTCAGGGGGAGTAACATCAATGTTGTGCAAAAGAGCCCCTTTCAAGTGAATGGAGGCTTACTGTAGCTCTTGTAAGACAATCATTAATGTGAGAAGCAAGAGGGTCTAGCACCCTGTTCAGCATTGTGAATTGAGTTACCTGTTCAAGGGAATACTGCCTAACTCTCTGTGTTTTCATGGGTGAGGAACATGAGGTTTGTGCAAAATCGCCTCTTTCAAGTCAATGGAATCAGCACTACATCACTTGGAGGAGAAGTATGAATGTTAGCAGCAGGAGGGTCAAGCACCTAGTTTTCCAAGGTGAACTGATATTCTTCTTGAAAGGAATAGTGCCTGCAACTCAGTGTTTTCATGGGTGAGCAATACCAGCTATGTGCAAAATAACCCCCTTAAAGGGATTGGAAGAAGCACTGTCGAACTTGTGAGAGAATCATTCATGTGAGAAACAAAAGGGGCTGCCACCTTCTTCAGCATTGTGAACTGAGTTAGCTGGGTAAAGGAATGCTGCTTCCCTCTCAGCGTTTTCATGGGTGAGGAACACAACATTTCCAAACTATCCCTTACAAGCGAAAGGGAGATTCCTGGTAGTTCTTGTAAGGGAGTCATTAATGTTTCAAGCGCAGGGTCTAGCAACTTGTATAGCACTGTGAATTGACCTAGCTGTTTGAACGAATACTGCCTACATCTCACTGTTTTCAGGGGAGTAGCATCAATGTTCTGCAAAAGAGCCCCATTCAAGTGAATGGAGGCTTACTGTAGCACTTGTAGGACAATCTTTATTTTTAGAAGCAAGAGGGTGTAGCACCCTGTTCTGCATTGTGAATTGAGTTACCTGTTCAAGGGAATACTGCCTCGCTCTCAGTGTTTTTATGGGTGAGGAACATGAAGTTTGTGCAAAATTGCTTCTTTCAAGTCAGTGGAACCAGCACTACATCTCTTGGAAGACAAGTATGAATGTTAGCAGCAGGAGGGTCAAGCACCTAGTTTTCCAAGGTGAATTGATATTCTTCTTGAAAGGAATAGTGCCTGCAACTCAGTGTTTTCAGGGGTGAGCAATACCAGGTATGTGCAAAATAACCCCTTTAAAGGGATTGGAAGAAGCACTGTTGATCTTGTGAGAGAACCATTCATGTTAGTATGAAAAGGGGCTACCACCTTGTTCAGCTTTGTAGACTGAGTTAGCTGGGTAAAGGAAAACTGCCTACCTCTCAGCATTTACATGGGTGAGGAACACAACATTTCCAAACTGTCCCTTACAAGCGAAAGGGAGATTCCTGGTATGTCTTGTGAGAGAGTCATTAATGTTTGAAGCAACAGGGTCTAGCAACTTGTTTAGCACTGTGAATTGACCTAGCTGTTTGAAGGAATACTGCCTACCTCTCAGTGTTTTCCTGGGTCAGGAACATCACCTTTGTGCAAAATTGCCTCTCTGAAGTCAATGGAGAAACACTGTAGCTCTTGTAAGAAAATCATTCATGTTAGAAGGAAGAGGGTCAAGCACCTTCTTCAGCGTTGTGAATTGAGTTAGTTGTTTCATGGAATACTACCTACCTCTCAGGGCTTTCAGGGATGAGGACTACCATGTTCTTCAAAATTGCCCCATTCGAGTGAATGGAAATGCATTGTTGGTCTCCTAAGACAGTCATTACTGTTAACAAGAAGAGGGCCTAGCACTCTGTTGAGGATTCTCAACTGAGTTAGCTGTTTAAGGACATACTGATACCTCTCAGTGTTTTTATGTGTGTGAACCTTCAATTTTGTGCAAAATCTCCTCTTTCAAGTGACTGGATCCAGCGGTGCGTATGTTGTAAGAAAAGTATGAATGGTTACAAGCAGGAGGGTGAAGCAGCTTGTCTTCGGATGAGAATTGAGTAACTTGGTTAAAGGAATACTGCCTACCACTCAGTGTTTTCAGGGATGAGGAATATCACCTTAGTGCAACATCACCCCTTTGAAGAGAATGGAAGAAGTTGTGAGGCTCTTCTAAGAAACTTATTGAGGTTAGAAGCAAGAGGGTCTAGCAAGTTGTGTAACAGTGTGAGTGGACTGAAGTTCTAAAAGGAACACCAGCTGCCTCTCACAGTTTGGAAGTGTGAGGACCATCATTTTGCTGCAAAATTGCCTCTTTCAATGGAGGGAAGGATTACTGTATGTCTTGTAGGAGAACCACAAAGGTTACAAGAAAGATGCTCTAGCACTTTGTTTAGCAGCTTCAATTGATTTAGCATTCAAAATTAACACTTCCTATCTGTCAGGGTTTGACAGTGTGAGCAATTCCATCTTTGTGCCAATAGGCCCTTTCAACTGAATGGAACATGCACTGTGTCTCTTGCAAGCAGATGGCAAGGTTTGCAGCAGGAGTTGCAAGCACATTGTGTTTCCCTGTGAGAGTTGAATTAGCATGTGAAAGGAATGCTTGCCAAATGAAAGCCTTTGACAATGGAGAACCATTCACTCCTTGAAAAATAAGTGCTTCCCACTAAATGGACAAACCCTTGTAGCTCAGGGCAGGATGCAATGTGTGAGAAGCAGGAATATTTAGCAACTTGTTTCCTCACGAGAAATGAGTTACCTGTTGAAGGGAATACTGACTACCCCTGAGTTTTTTCATGTGTGAGGAACATCACCGTTGGGCCAAATAGCTGCATTCAACTGAATGGAAGAAGAACAGTTTAGGATGTATGAATACCATTAATTCCAGCAGCAAGAGGGTCTAGAATGTTGTTTAAAAGTGAGAATTGAGTGAGCTCTACAAAGGAATACTAACTGTCTCTCAGGATTTTACAATGTGAAGAATATTATCTTTGTGCAGAGTAGCCCTGTTTCAATGTAAGGAAGAAGCACTGTTTCTCCTGTAAGAGAAGCATAAGTGTTACAAGCAAGAGGGTCAAGCAGCTTGTTAAGCATGGTGAATTGAATTACGTGTTCAAGGGAATACCGCCTAACTCTCACGGTTTTCAGGGGGAGTAACATCAATGTTGTGCAAAAGAGCCCCTTTCAAGTGAATGGAGGCTTACTGTAGCTCTTGTAAGACAATCATTAATGTGAGAAGCAAGAGGGTCTAGCACCCTGTTCAGCATTGTGAATTGAGTTACCTGTTCAAGGGAATACTGCCTAACTCTCTGTGTTTTCATGGGTGAGGAACATGAGGTTTGTGCAAAATTGCCTCTTTCAAGTCAATGGAATCAGCACTACATCACTTGGAGGAGAAGTATGAATGTTAGCAGCAGGAGGGTCAAGCACCTAGTTTTCCAAGGTGAACTGATATTCTTCTTGAAAGGAATAGTGCCTGCAACTCAGTGTTTTCATGGGTGAGCAATACCAGCTATGTGCAAAATAACCCCCTTAAAGGGATTGGAAGAAGCACTGTCGAACTTGTGAGAGAATCATTCATGTGAGAAACAAAAGGGGCTGCCACCTTCTTCAGCATTGTGAACTGAGTTAGCTGGGTAAAGGAATGCTGCTTCCCTCTCAGCGTTTTCATGGGTGAGGAACACAACATTTCCAAACTATCCCTTACAAGCGAAAGGGAGATTCCTGGTAGTTCTTGTAAGGGAGTCATTAATGTTTCAAGCGCAGGGTCTAGCAACTTGTATAGCACTGTGAATTGACCTAGCTGTTTGAAGGAATACTGCCTACATCTCACTGTTTTCAGGGGAGTAGCATCAATGTTCTGCAAAAGAGCCCCATTCAAGTGAATGGAGGCTTACTGTAGCACTTGTAGGACAATCTTTATTTTTAGAAGCAAGAGGGTGTAGCACCCTGTTCTGCATTGTGAATTGAGTTACCTGTTCAAGGGAATACTGCCTCGCTCTCAGTGTTTTTATGGGTGAGGAACATGAAGTTTGTGCAAAATTGCTTCTTTCAAGTCAGTGGAACCAGCACTACATCTCTTGGAAGACAAGTATGAATGTTAGCAGCAGGAGGGTCAAGCACCTAGTTTTCCAAGGTGAATTGATATTCTTCTTGAAAGGAATAGTGCCTGCAACTCAGTGTTTTCAGGGGTGAGCAATACCAGGTATGTGCAAAATAACCCCTTTAAAGGGATTGGAAGAAGCACTGTTGATCTTGTGAGAGAACCATTCATGTTAGTATGAAAAGGGGCTACCACCTTGTTCAGCTTTGTAGACTGAGTTAGCTGGGTAAAGGAAAACTGCCTACCTCTCAGCATTTACATGGGTGAGGAACACAACATTTCCAAAGTATCCCTTACAAGCGAAAGGGAGATTCCTGGTATGTCTTGTGAGAGAGTCATTAATGTTTGAAGCAACAGGGTCTAGCAACTTGTTTAGCACTGTGAATTGACCTAGCTGTTTGAAGGAATACTGCCTACCTCTCAGTGTTTTCCTGGGTCAGGAACATCACCTTTGTGCAAAATTGCCTCTCTGAAGTCAATGGAGAAACACTGTAGCTCTTGTAAGAAAATCATTCATGTTAGAAGGAAGAGGGTCAAGCACCTTCTTCAGCGTTGTGAATTGAGTTAGTTGTTTCATGGAATACTACCTACCTCTCAGGGCTTTCAGGGATGAGGACTACCATGTTCTTCAAAATTGCCCCATTCGAGTGAATGGAAATGCATTGTTGGTCTCCTAAGACAGTCATTACTGTTAACAAGAAGAGGGCCTAGCACTCTGTTGAGGATTCTCAACTGAGTTAGCTGTTTAAGGACATACTGAGACCTCTCAGTGTTTTTATGTGTGTGAACCTTCAATTTTGTGCAAAATCTCCTCTTTCAAGTGACTGGATCCAGCGGTGCGTATGTTGTAAGAAAAGTATGAATGGTTACAAGCAGGAGGGTGAAGCAGCTTGTCTTCGGATGAGAATTGAGTAACTTGGTTAAAGGAATACTGCCTACCACTCAGTGTTTTCAGGGATGAGGAATATCACCGTAGTGCAACATCACCCCTTTGAAGAGAATGGAAGAAGTTGTGAGGCTCTTCTAAGAAACTTATTGAGGTTAGAAGCAAGAGGGTCTAGCAAGTTGTGTAACAGTGTGAGTGGACTGAAGTTCTAAAAGGAACACCAGCTGCCTCTCACAGTTTGGAAGTGTGAGGACCATCATTTTGCTGCAAAATTGCCTCTTTCAATGGAGGGAAGGATTACTGTATGTCTTGTAGGAGAACCACAAAGGTTACAAGAAAGATGCTCTAGCACTTTGTTTAGCAGCTTCAATTGATTTAGCATTCAAAATTAACACTTCCTATCTGTCAGGGTTTGACAGTGTGAGCAATTCCATCTTTGTGCCAATAGGCCCTTTCAACTGAATGGAACATGCACTGTGTCTCTTGCAAGCAGATGGCAAGGTTTGCAGCAGGAGTTGCAAGCACATTGTGTTTCCCTGTGAGAGTTGAATTAGCATGTGAAAGGAATGCTTGCCAAATGAAAGCCTTTGACAATGGAGAACCATTCACTCCTTGAAAAATAAGTGCTTCCCACTAAATGGACAAACCCTTGTAGCTCAGGGCAGGATGCAATGTGTGAGAAGCAGGAATATTTAGCAACTTGTTTCCTCACGAGAAATGAGTTACCTGTTGAAGGGAATACTGACTACCCCTGAGTTTTTTCATGTGTGAGGAACATCACCGTTGGGCCAAATAGCTGCATTCAACTGAATGGAAGAAGAACAGTTTAGGATGTATGAATACCATTAATTCCAGCAGCAAGAGGGTCTAGAATGTTGTTTAAAAGTGAGAATTGAGTGAGCTCTACAAAGGAATACTAACTGTCTCTCAGGATTTTACAATGTGAAGAATATTATCTTTGTGCAGAGTAGCCCTGTTTCAATGTAAGGAAGAAGCACTGTTTCTCCTGTAAGAGAAGCATAAGTGTTACAAGCAAGAGGGTCAAGCAGCTTGTTAAGCATGGTGAATTGAATTACGTGTTCAAGGGAATACTGCCTAACTCTCACGGTTTTCAGGGGGAGTAACATCAATGTTGTGCAAAAGAGCCCCTTTCAAGTGAATGGAGGCTTACTGTAGCTCTTGTAAGACAATCATTAATGTGAGAAGCAAGAGGGTCTAGCACCCTGTTCAGCATTGTGAATTGAGTTACCTGTTCAAGGGAATACTGCCTAACTCTCTGTGTTTTCATGGGTGAGGAACATGAGGTTTGTGCAAAATTGCCTCTTTCAAGTCAATGGAATCAGCACTACATCACTTGGAGGAGAAGTATGAATGTTAGCAGCAGGAGGGTCAAGCACCTAGTTTTCCAAGGTGAACTGATATTCTTCTTGAAAGGAATAGTGCCTGCAACTCAGTGTTTTCATGGGTGAGCAATACCAGCTATGTGCAAAATAACCCCCTTAAAGGGATTGGAAGAAGCACTGTCGAACTTGTGAGAGAATCATTCATGTGAGAAACAAAAGGGGCTGCCACCTTCTTCAGCATTGTGAACTGAGTTAGCTGGGTAAAGGAATGCTGCTTCCCTCTCAGCGTTTTCATGGGTGAGGAACACAACATTTCCAAACTATCCCTTACAAGCGAAAGGGAGATTCCTGGTAGTTCTTGTAAGGGAGTCATTAATGTTTCAAGCGCAGGGTCTAGCAACTTGTATAGCACTGTGAATTGACCTAGCTGTTTGAAGGAATACTGCCTACATCTCACTGTTTTCAGGGGAGTAGCATCAATGTTCTGCAAAAGAGCCCCATTCAAGTGAATGGAGGCTTACTGTAGCACTTGTAGGACAATCTTTATTTTTAGAAGCAAGAGGGTGTAGCACCCTGTTCTGCATTGTGAATTGAGTTACCTGTTCAAGGGAATACTGCCTCGCTCTCAGTGTTTTTATGGGTGAGGAACATGAAGTTTGTGCAAAATTGCTTCTTTCAAGTCAGTGGAACCAGCACTACATCTCTTGGAAGACAAGTATGAATGTTAGCAGCAGGAGGGTCAAGCACCTAGTTTTCCAAGGTGAATTGATATTCTTCTTGAAAGGAATAGTGCCTGCAACTCAGTGTTTTCAGGGGTGAGCAATACCAGGTATGTGCAAAATAACCCCTTTAAAGGGATTGGAAGAAGCACTGTTGATCTTGTGAGAGAACCATTCATGTTAGTATGAAAAGGGGCTACCACCTTGTTCAGCTTTGTAGACTGAGTTAGCTGGGTAAAGGAAAACTGCCTACCTCTCAGCATTTACATGGGTGAGGAACACAACATTTCCAAAGTATCCCTTACAAGCGAAAGGGAGATTCCTGGTATGTCTTGTGAGAGAGTCATTAATGTTTGAAGCAACAGGGTCTAGCAACTTGTTTAGCACTGTGAATTGACCTAGCTGTTTGAAGGAATACTGCCTACCTCTCAGTGTTTTCCTGGGTCAGGAACATCACCTTTGTGCAAAATTGCCTCTCTGAAGTCAATGGAGAAACACTGTAGCTCTTGTAAGAAAATCATTCATGTTAGAAGGAAGAGGGTCAAGCACCTTCTTCAGCGTTGTGAATTGAGTTAGTTGTTTCATGGAATACTACCTACCTCTCAGGGCTTTCAGGGATGAGGACTACCATGTTCTTCAAAATTGCCCCATTCGAGTGAATGGAAATGCATTGTTGGTCTCCTAAGACAGTCATTACTGTTAACAAGAAGAGGGCCTAGCACTCTGTTGAGGATTCTCAACTGAGTTAGCTGTTTAAGGACATACTGAGACCTCTCAGTGTTTTTATGTGTGTGAACCTTCAATTTTGTGCAAAATCTCCTCTTTCAAGTGACTGGATCCAGCGGTGCGTATGTTGTAAGAAAAGTATGAATGGTTACAAGCAGGAGGGTGAAGCAGCTTGTCTTCGGATGAGAATTGAGTAACTTGGTTAAAGGAATACTGCCTACCACTCAGTGTTTTCAGGGATGAGGAATATCACCTTAGTGCAACATCACCCCTTTGAAGAGAATGGAAGAAGTTGTGAGGCTCTTCTAAGAAACTTATTGAGGTTAGAAGCAAGAGGGTCTAGCAAGTTGTGTAACAGTGTGAGTGGACTGAAGTTCTAAAAGGAACACCAGCTGCCTCTCACAGTTTGGAAGTGTGAGGACCATCATTTTGCTGCAAAATTGCCTCTTTCAATGGAGGGAAGGATTACTGTATGTCTTGTAGGAGAACCACAAAGGTTACAAGAAAGATGCTCTAGCACTTTGTTTAGCAGCTTCAATTGATTTAGCATTCAAAATTAACACTTCCTATCTGTCAGGGTTTGACAGTGTGAGCAATTCCATCTTTGTGCCAATAGGCCCTTTCAACTGAATGGAACATGCACTGTGTCTCTTGCAAGCAGATGGCAAGGTTTGCAGCAGGAGTTGCAAGCACATTGTGTTTCCCTGTGAGAGTTGAATTAGCATGTGAAAGGAATGCTTGCCAAATGAAAGCCTTTGACAATGGAGAACCATTCACTCCTTGAAAAATAAGTGCTTCCCACTAAATGGACAAACCCTTGTAGCTCAGGGCAGGATGCAATGTGTGAGAAGCAGGAATATTTAGCAACTTGTTTCCTCACGAGAAATGAGTTACCTGTTGAAGGGAATACTGACTACCCCTGAGTTTTTTCATGTGTGAGGAACATCACCGTTGGGCCAAATAGCTGCATTCAACTGAATGGAAGAAGAACAGTTTAGGATGTATGAATACCATTAATTCCAGCAGCAAGAGGGTCTAGAATGTTGTTTAAAAGTGAGAATTGAGTGAGCTCTACAAAGGAATACTAACTGTCTCTCAGGATTTTACAATGTGAAGAATATTATCTTTGTGCAGAGTAGCCCTGTTTCAATGTAAGGAAGAAGCACTGTTTCTCCTGTAAGAGAAGCATAAGTGTTACAAGCAAGAGGGTCAAGCAGCTTGTTAAGCATGGTGAATTGAATTACGTGTTCAAGGGAATACTGCCTAACTCTCACGGTTTTCAGGGGGAGTAACATCAATGTTGTGCAAAAGAGCCCCTTTCAAGTGAATGGAGGCTTACTGTAGCTCTTGTAAGACAATCATTAATGTGAGAAGCAAGAGGGTCTAGCACCCTGTTCAGCATTGTGAATTGAGTTACCTGTTCAAGGGAATACTGCCTAACTCTCTGTGTTTTCATGGGTGAGGAACATGAGGTTTGTGCAAAATTGCCTCTTTCAAGTCAATGGAATCAGCACTACATCACTTGGAGGAGAAGTATGAATGTTAGCAGCAGGAGGGTCAAGCACCTAGTTTTCCAAGGTGAACTGATATTCTTCTTGAAAGGACTAGTGCCTGCAACTCAGTGTTTTCATGGGTGAGCAATACCAGCTATGTGCAAAATAACCCCCTTAAAGGGATTGGAAGAAGCACTGTCGAACTTGTGAGAGAATCATTCATGTGAGAAACAAAAGGGGCTGCCACCTTCTTCAGCATTGTGAACTGAGTTAGCTGGGTAAAGGAATGCTGCTTCCCTCTCAGCGTTTTCATGGGTGAGGAACACAACATTTCCAAACTATCCCTTACAAGCGAAAGGGAGATTCCTGGTAGTTCTTGTAAGGGAGTCATTAATGTTTCAAGCGCAGGGTCTAGCAACTTGTATAGCACTGTGAATTGACCTAGCTGTTTGAAGGAATACTGCCTACATCTCACTGTTTTCAGGGGAGTAGCATCAATCTTCTGCAAAAGAGCCCCATTCAAGTGAATGGAGGCTTACTGTAGCACTTGTAGGACAATCTTTATTTTTAGAAGCAAGAGGGTGTAGCACCCTGTTCTGCATTGTGAATTGAGTTACCTGTTCAAGGGAATACTGCCTCGCTCTCAGTGTTTTTATGGGTGAGGAACATGAAGTTTGTGCAAAATTGCTTCTTTCAAGTCAGTGGAACCAGCACTACATCTCTTGGAAGACAAGTATGAATGTTAGCAGCAGGAGGGTCAAGCACCTAGTTTTCCAAGGTGAATTGATATTCTTCTTGAAAGGAATAGTGCCTGCAACTCAGTGTTTTCAGGGGTGAGCAATACCAGGTATGTGCAAAATAACCCCTTTAAAGGGATTGGAAGAAGCACTGTTGATCTTGTGAGAGAACCATTCATGTTAGTATGAAAAGGGGCTACCACCTTGTTCAGCTTTGTAGACTGAGTTAGCTGGGTAAAGGAAAACTGCCTACCTCTCAGCATTTACATGGGTGAGGAACACAACATTTCCAAAGTATCCCTTACAAGCGAAAGGGAGATTCCTGGTATGTCTTGTGAGAGAGTCATTAATGTTTGAAGCAACAGGGTCTAGCAACTTGTTTAGCACTGTGAATTGACCTAGCTGTTTGAAGGAATACTGCCTACCTCTCAGTGTTTTCCTGGGTCAGGAACATCACCTTTGTGCAAAATTGCCTCTCTGAAGTCAATGGAGAAACACTGTAGCTCTTGTAAGAAAATCATTCATGTTAGAAGGAAGAGGGTCAAGCACCTTCTTCAGCGTTGTGAATTGAGTTAGTTGTTTCATGGAATACTACCTACCTCTCAGGGCTTTCAGGGATGAGGACTACCATGTTCTTCAAAATTGCCCCATTCGAGTGAATGGAAATGCATTGTTGGTCTCCTAAGACAGTCATTACTGTTAACAAGAAGAGGGCCTAGCACTCTGTTGAGGATTCTCAACTGAGTTAGCTGTTTAAGGACATACTGAGACCTCTCAGTGTTTTTATGTGTGTGAACCTTCAATTTTGTGCAAAATCTCCTCTTTCAAGTGACTGGATCCAGCGGTGCGTATGTTGTAAGAAAAGTATGAATGGTTACAAGCAGGAGGGTGAAGCAGCTTGTCTTCGGATGAGAATTGAGTAACTTGGTTAAAGGAATACTGCCTACCACTCAGTGTTGTCAGGGATGAGGAATATCACCGTAGTGCAACATCACCCCTTTGAAGAGAATGGAAGAAGTTGTGAGGCTCTTCTAAGAAACTTATTGAGGTTAGAAGCAAGAGGGTCTAGCAAGTTGTGTAACAGTGTGAGTGGACTGAAGTTCTAAAAGGAACACCAGCTGCCTCTCACAGTTTGGAAGTGTGAGGACCATCATTTTGCTGCAAAATTGCCTCTTTCAATGGAGGGAAGGATTACTGTATGTCTTGTAGGAGAACCACAAAGGTTACAAGAAAGATGCTCTAGCACTTTGTTTAGCAGCTTCAATTGATTTAGCATTCAAAATTAACACTTCCTATCTGTCAGGGTTTGACAGTGTGAGCAATTCCATCTTTGTGCCAATAGGCCCTTTCAACTGAATGGAACATGCACTGTGTCTCTTGCAAGCAGATGGCAAGGTTTGCAGCAGGAGTTGCAAGCACATTGTGTTTCCCTGTGAGAGTTGAATTAGCATGTGAAAGGAATGCTTGCCAAATGAAAGCCTTTGACAATGGAGAACCATTCACTCCTTGAAAAATAAGTGCTTCCCACTAAATGGACAAACCCTTGTAGCTCAGGGCAGGATGCAATGTGTGAGAAGCAGGAATATTTAGCAACTTGTTTCCTTACGAGAAATGAGTTACCTGTTGAAGGGAATACTGACTACCCCTGAGTTTTTTCATGTGTGAGGAACATCACCGTTGGGCCAAATAGCTGCATTCAACTGAATGGAAGAAGAACAGTTTAGGATGTATGAATACCATTAATTCCAGCAGCAAGAGGGTCTAGAATGTTGTTTAAAAGTGAGAATTGAGTGAGCTCTACAAAGGAATACTAACTGTCTCTCAGGATTTTACAATGTGAAGAATATTATCTTTGTGCAGAGTAGCCCTGTTTCAATGTAAGGAAGAAGCACTGTTTCTCCTGTAAGAGAAGCATAAGTGTTACAAGCAAGAGGGTCAAGCAGCTTGTTAAGCATGGTGAATTGAATTACGTGTTCAAGGGAATACCGCCTAACTCTCATGGTTTTCAGGGGGAGTAACATCAATGTTGTGCAAAAGAGCCCCTTTCAAGTGAATGGAGGCTTACTGTAGCTCTTGTAAGACAATCATTAATGTGAGAAGCAAGAGGGTCTAGCACCCTGTTCAGCATTGTGAATTGAGTTACCTGTTCAAGGGAATACTGCCTAACTCTCTGTGTTTTCATGGGTGAGGAACATGAGGTTTGTGCAAAATTGCCTCTTTCAAGTCAATGGAATCAGCACTACATCACTTGGAGGAGAAGTATGAATGTTAGCAGCAGGAGGGTCAAGCACCTAGTTTTCCAAGGTGAACTGATATTCTTCTTGAAAGGAATAGTGCCTGCAACTCAGTGTTTTCATGGGTGAGCAATACCAGCTATGTGCAAAATAACCCCCTTAAAGGGATTGGAAGAAGCACTGTCGAACTTGTGAGAGAATCATTCATGTGAGAAACAAAAGGGGCTGCCACCTTCTTCAGCATTGTGAACTGAGTTAGCTGGGTAAAGGAATGCTGCTTCCCTCTCAGCGTTTTCATGGGTGAGGAACACAACATTTCCAAACTATCCCTTACAAGCGA
Source organism: Castor canadensis (assembly GCF_047511655.1). Taxonomy (NCBI): domain Eukaryota; kingdom Metazoa; phylum Chordata; class Mammalia; order Rodentia; family Castoridae; genus Castor; species Castor canadensis. The sequence continues at coordinate 100,396 of NW_027395362.1, forward strand.
AAGGGAGATTCCTGGTAGTTCTTATAAGGGAGTCATTAATGTTTCAAGTGCAGGGTCTAGCAACTTGTATAGCACTGTGAATTGACCTAGCTGTTTGAAGGAATACTGCCTACATCTCACTGTTTTCAGGGGAGTAGCATCAATGTTCTGCAAAAGAGCCCCATTCAAGTGAATGGAGGCTTACTGTAGCACTTGTAGGACAATCTTTATTTTTAGAAGCAAGAGGGTGTAGCACCCTGTTCTGCATTGTGAATTGAGTTACCTGTTCAAGGGAATACTGCCTCGCTCTCAGTGTTTTTATGGGTGAGGAACATGAAGTTTGTGCAAAATTGCTTCTTTCAAGTCAGTGGAACCAGCACTACATCTCTTGGAAGACAAGTATGAATGTTAGCAGCAGGAGGGTCAAGCACCTAGTTTTCCAAGGTGAATTGATATTCTTCTTGAAAGGAATAGTGCCTGCAACTCAGTGTTTTCAGGGGTGAGAAATACCAGGTATGTGCAAAATAACCCCTTTAAAGGGATTGGAAGAAGCACTGTTGATCTTGTGAGAGAACCATTCATGTTAGTATGAAAAGGGGCTACCACCTTGTTCAGCTTTGTAGACTGAGTTAGCTGGGTAAAGGAAAACTGCCTACCTCTCAGCATTTACATGGGTGAGGAACACAACATTTCCAAAGTATCCCTTACAAGCGAAAGGGAGATTCCTGGTATGTCTTGTGAGAGAGTCATTAATGTTTGAAGCAACAGGGTCTAGCAACTTGTTTAGCACTGTGAATTGACCTAGCTGTTTGAAGGAATACTGCCTACCTCTCAGTGTTTTCCTGGGTCAGGAACATCACCTTTGTGCAAAATTGCCTCTCTGAAGTCAATGGAGAAACACTGTAGCTCTTGTAAGAAAATCATTCATGTTAGAAGGAAGAGGGTCAAGCACCTTCTTCAGCGTTGTGAATTGAGTTAGTTGTTTCATGGAATACTACCTACCTCTCAGGGCTTTCAGGGATGAGGACTACCATGTTCTTCAAAATTGCCCCATTCGAGTGAATGGAAATGCATTGTTGGTCTCCTAAGACAGTCATTACTGTTAACAAGAAGAGGGCCTAGCACTCTGTTGAGGATTCTCAACTGAGTTAGCTGTTTAAGGACATACTGAGACCTCTCAGTGTTTTTATGTGTGTGAACCTTCAATTTTGTGCAAAATCTCCTCTTTCAAGTGACTGGATCCAGCGGTGCGTATGTTGTAAGAAAAGTATGAATGGTTACAAGCAGGAGGGTGAAGCAGCTTGTCTTCGGATGAGAATTGAGTAACTTGGTTAAAGGAATACTGCCTACCACTCAGTGTTTTCAGGGATGAGGAATATCACCTTAGTGCAACATCACCCCTTTGAAGAGAATGGAAGAAGTTGTGAGGCTCTTCTAAGAAACTTATTGAGGTTAGAAGCAAGAGGGTCTAGCAAGTTGTGTAACAGTGTGAGTGGACTGAAGTTCTAAAAGGAACACCAGCTGCCTCTCACAGTTTGGAAGTGTGAGGACCATCATTTTGCTGCAAAATTGCCTCTTTCAATGGAGGGAAGGATTACTGTATGTCTTGTAGGAGAACCACAAAGGTTACAAGAAAGATGCTCTAGCACTTTGTTTAGCAGCTTCAATTGATTTAGCATTCAAAATTAACACTTCCTATCTGTCAGGGTTTGACAGTGTGAGCAATTCCATCTTTGTGCCAATAGGCCCTTTCAACTGAATGGAACATGCACTGTGTCTCTTGCAAGCAGATGGCAAGGTTTGCAGCAGGAGTTGCAAGCACATTGTGTTTCCCTGTGAGAGTTGAATTAGCATGTGAAAGGAATGCTTGCCAAATGAAAGCCTTTGACAATGGAGAACCATTCACTCCTTGAAAAATAAGTGCTTCCCACTAAATGGACAAACCCTTGTAGCTCAGGGCAGGATGCAATGTGTGAGAAGCAGGAATATTTAGCAACTTGTTTCCTCACGAGAAATGAGTTACCTGTTGAAGGGAATACTGACTACCCCTGAGTTTTTTCATGTGTGAGGAACATCACCGTTGGGCCAAATAGCTGCATTCAACTGAATGGAAGAAGAACAGTTTAGGATGTATGAATACCATTAATTCCAGCAGCAAGAGGGTCTAGAATGTTGTTTAAAAGTGAGAATTGAGTGAGCTCTACAAAGGAATACTAACTGTCTCTCAGGATTTTACAATGTGAAGAATATTATCTTTGTGCAGAGTAGCCCTGTTTCAATGTAAGGAAGAAGCACTGTTTCTCCTGTAAGAGAAGCATAAGTGTTACAAGCAAGAGGGTCAAGCAGCTTGTTAAGCATGGTGAATTGAATTACGTGTTCAAGGGAATACTGCCTAACTCTCACGGTTTTCAGGGGGAGTAACATCAATGTTGTGCAAAAGAGCCCCTTTCAAGTGAATGGAGGCTTACTGTAGCTCTTGTAAGACAATCATTAATGTGAGAAGCAAGAGGGTCTAGCACCCTGTTCAGCATTGTGAATTGAGTTACCTGTTCAAGGGAATACTGCCTAACTCTCTGTGTTTTCATGGGTGAGGAACATGAGGTTTGTGCAAAATTGCCTCTTTCAAGTCAATGGAATCAGCACTACATCACTTGGAGGAGAAGTATGAATGTTAGCAGCAGGAGGGTCAAGCACCTAGTTTTCCAAGGTGAACTGATATTCTTCTTGAAAGGACTAGTGCCTGCAACTCAGTGTTTTCATGGGTGAGCAATACCAGCTATGTGCAAAATAACCCCCTTAAAGGGATTGGAAGAAGCACTGTCGAACTTGTGAGAGAATCATTCATGTGAGAAACAAAAGGGGCTGCCACCTTCTTCAGCATTGTGAACTGAGTTAGCTGGGTAAAGGAATGCTGCTTCCCTCTCAGCGTTTTCATGGGTGAGGAACACAACATTTCCAAACTATCCCTTACAAGCGAAAGGGAGATTCCTGGTAGTTCTTGTAAGGGAGTCATTAATGTTTCAAGCGCAGGGTCTAGCAACTTGTATAGCACTGTGAATTGACCTAGCTGTTTGAAGGAATACTGCCTACATCTCACTGTTTTCAGGGGAGTAGCATCAATGTTCTGCAAAAGAGCCCCATTCAAGTGAATGGAGGCTTACTGTAGCACTTGTAGGACAATCTTTATTTTTAGAAGCAAGAGGGTGTAGCACCCTGTTCTGCATTGTGAATTGAGTTACCTGTTCAAGGGAATACTGCCTCGCTCTCAGTGTTTTTATGGGTGAGGAACATGAAGTTTGTGCAAAATTGCTTCTTTCAAGTCAGTGGAACCAGCACTACATCTCTTGGAAGACAAGTATGAATGTTAGCAGCAGGAGGGTCAAGCACCTAGTTTTCCAAGGTGAATTGATATTCTTCTTGAAAGGAATAGTGCCTGCAACTCAGTGTTTTCAGGGGTGAGCAATACCAGGTATGTGCAAAATAACCCCTTTAAAGGGATTGGAAGAAGCACTGTTGATCTTGTGAGAGAACCATTCATGTTAGTATGAAAAGGGGCTACCACCTTGTTCAGCTTTGTAGACTGAGTTAGCTGGGTAAAGGAAAACTGCCTACCTCTCAGCATTTACATGGGTGAGGAACACAACATTTCCAAAGTATCCCTTACAAGCGAAAGGGAGATTCCTGGTATGTCTTGTGAGAGAGTCATTAATGTTTGAAGCAACAGGGTCTAGCAACTTGTTTAGCACTGTGAATTGACCTAGCTGTTTGAAGGAATACTGCCTACCTCTCAGTGTTTTCCTGGGTCAGGAACATCACCTTTGTGCAAAATTGCCTCTCTGAAGTCAATGGAGAAACACTGTAGCTCTTGTAAGAAAATCATTCATGTTAGAAGGAAGAGGGTCAAGCACCTTCTTCAGCGTTGTGAATTGAGTTAGTTGTTTCATGGAATACTACCTACCTCTCAGGGCTTTCAGGGATGAGGACTACCATGTTCTTCAAAATTGCCCCATTCGAGTGAATGGAAATGCATTGTTGGTCTCCTAAGACAGTCATTACTGTTAACAAGAAGAGGGCCTAGCACTCTGTTGAGGATTCTCAACTGAGTTAGCTGTTTAAGGACATACTGAGACCTCTCAGTGTTTTTATGTGTGTGAACCTTCAATTTTGTGCAAAATCTCCTCTTTCAAGTGACTGGATCCAGCGGTGCGTATGTTGTAAGAAAAGTATGAATGGTTACAAGCAGGAGGGTGAAGCAGCTTGTCTTCGGATGAGAATTGAGTAACTTGGTTAAAGGAATACTGCCTACCACTCAGTGTTTTCAGGGATGAGGAATATCACCGTAGTGCAACATCACCCCTTTGAAGAGAATGGAAGAAGTTGTGAGGCTCTTCTAAGAAACTTATTGAGGTTAGAAGCAAGAGGGTCTAGCAAGTTGTGTAACAGTGTGAGTGGACTGAAGTTCTAAAAGGAACACCAGCTGCCTCTCACAGTTTGGAAGTGTGAGGACCATCATTTTGCTGCAAAATTGCCTCTTTCAATGGAGGGAAGGATTACTGTATGTCTTGTAGGAGAACCACAAAGGTTACAAGAAAGATGCTCTAGCACTTTGTTTAGCAGCTTCAATTGATTTAGCATTCAAAATTAACACTTCCTATCTGTCAGGGTTTGACAGTGTGAGCAATTCCATCTTTGTGCCAATAGGCCCTTTCAACTGAATGGAACATGCACTGTGTCTCTTGCAAGCAGATGGCAAGGTTTGCAGCAGGAGTTGCAAGCACATTGTGTTTCCCTGTGAGAGTTGAATTAGCATGTGAAAGGAATGCTTGCCAAATGAAAGCCTTTGACAATGGAGAACCATTCACTCCTTGAAAAATAAGTGCTTCCCACTAAATGGACAAACCCTTGTAGCTCAGGGCAGGATGCAATGTGTGAGAAGCAGGAATATTTAGCAACTTGTTTCCTTACGAGAAATGAGTTACCTGTTGAAGGGAATACTGACTACCCCTGAGTTTTTTCATGTGTGAGGAACATCACCGTTGGGCCAAATAGCTGCATTCAACTGAATGGAAGAAGAACAGTTTAGGATGTATGAATACCATTAATTCCAGCAGCAAGAGGGTCTAGAATGTTGTTTAAAAGTGAGAATTGAGTGAGCTCTACAAAGGAATACTAACTGTCTCTCAGGATTTTACAATGTGAAGAATATTATCTTTGTGCAGAGTAGCCCTGTTTCAATGTAAGGAAGAAGCACTGTTTCTCCTGTAAGAGAAGCATAAGTGTTACAAGCAAGAGGGTCAAGCAGCTTGTTAAGCATGGTGAATTGAATTACGTGTTCAAGGGAATACTGCCTAACTCTCACGGTTTTCAGGGGGAGTAACATCAATGTTGTGCAAAAGAGCCCCTTTCAAGTGAAAGGAGGCTTACTGTAGCTCTTGTAAGACAATCATTAATGTGAGAAGCAAGAGGGTCTAGCACCCTGTTCAGCATTGTGAATTGAGTTACCTGTTCAAGGGAATACTGCCTAACTCTCTGTGTTTTCATGGGTGAGGAACATGAGGTTTGTGCAAAATTGCCTCTTTCAAGTCAATGGAATCAGCACTACATCACTTGGAGGAGAAGTATGAATGTTAGCAGCAGGAGGGTCAAGCACCTAGTTTTCCAAGGTGAACTGATATTCTTCTTGAAAGGAATAGTGCCTGCAACTCAGTGTTTTCATGGGTGAGCAATACCAGCTATGTGCAAAATAACCCCCTTAAAGGGATTGGAAGAAGCACTGTCGAACTTGTGAGAGAATCATTCATGTGAGAAACAAAAGGGGCTGCCACCTTCTTCAGCATTGTGAACTGAGTTAGCTGGGTAAAGGAATGCTGCTTCCCTCTCAGCGTTTTCATGGGTGAGGAACACAACATTTCCAAACTATCCCTTACAAGCGAAAGGGAGATTCCTGGTAGTTCTTGTAAGGGAGTCATTAATGTTTCAAGTGCAGGGTCTAGCAACTTGTATAGCACTGTGAATTGACCTAGCTGTTTGAAGGAATACTGCCTACATCTCACTGTTTTCAGGGGAGTAGCATCAATGTTCTGCAAAAGAGCCCCATTCAAGTGAATGGAGGCTTACTGTAGCACTTGTAGGACAATCTTTATTTTTAGAAGCAAGAGGGTGTAGCACCCTGTTCTGCATTGTGAATTGAGTTACCTGTTCAAGGGAATACTGCCTCGCTCTCAGTGTTTTTATGGGTGAGGAACATGAAGTTTGTGCAAAATTGCTTCTTTCAAGTCAGTGGAACCAGCACTACATCTCTTGGAAGACAAGTATGAATGTTAGCAGCAGGAGGGTCAAGCACCTAGTTTTCCAAGGTGAATTGATATTCTTCTTGAAAGGAATAGTGCCTGCAACTCAGTGTTTTCACGGGTGAGAAATACCAGGTATGTGCAAAATAACCCCTTTAAAGGGATTGGAAGAAGCACTGTTGATCTTGTGAGAGAACCATTCATGTTAGTATGAAAAGGGGCTACCACCTTGTTCAGCTTTGTAGACTGAGTTAGCTGGGTAAAGGAAAACTGCCTACCTCTCAGCATTTACATGGGTGAGGAACACAACATTTCCAAAGTATCCCTTACAAGCGAAAGGGAGATTCCTGGTATGTCTTGTGAGAGAGTCATTAATGTTTGAAGCAACAGGGTCTAGCAACTTGTTTAGCACTGTGAATTGACCTAGCTGTTTGAAGGAATACTGCCTACCTCTCAGTGTTTTCCTGGGTCAGGAACATCACCTTTGTGCAAAATTGCCTCTCTGAAGTCAATGGAGAAACACTGTAGCTCTTGTAAGAAAATCATTCATGTTAGAAGGAAGAGGGTCAAGCACCTTCTTCAGCGTTGTGAATTGAGTTAGTTGTTTCATGGAATACTACCTACCTCTCAGGGCTTTCAGGGATGAGGACTACCATGTTCTTCAAAATTGCCCCATTCGAGTGAATGGAAATGCATTGTTGGTCTCCTAAGACAGTCATTACTGTTAAGAAGAAGAGGGCCTAGCACTCTGTTGAGGATTCTCAACTGAGTTAGCTGTTTAAGGACATACTGAGACCTCTCAGTGTTTTTATGTGTGTGAACCTTCAATTTTGTGCAAAATCTCCTCTTTCAAGTGACTGGATCCAGCGGTGCGTATGTTGTAAGAAAAGTATGAATGGTTACAAGCAGGAGGGTGAAGCAGCTTGTCTTCGGATGAGAATTGAGTAACTTGGTTAAAGGAATACTGCCTACCACTCAGTGTTTTCAGGGATGAGGAATATCACCGTAGTGCAACATCACCCCTTTGAAGAGAATGGAAGAAGTTGTGAGGCTCTTCTAAGAAACTTATTGAGGTTAGAAGCAAGAGGGTCTAGCAAGTTGTGTAACAGTGTGAGTGGACTGAAGTTCTAAAAGGAACACCAGCTGCCTCTCACAGTTTGGAAGTGTGAGGACCATCATTTTGCTGCAAAATTGCCTCTTTCAATGGAGAGAAGGATTACTGTATGTCTTGTAGGAGAACCACAAAGGTTACAAGAAAGATGCTCTAGCACTTTGTTTAGCAGCTTCAATTGATTTAGCATTCAAAATTAACACTTCCTATCTGTCAGGGTTTGACAGTGTGAGCAATTCCATCTTTGTGCCAATAGGCCCTTTCAACTGAATGGAACATGCACTGTGTCTCTTGCAAGCAGATGGCAAGGTTTGCAGCAGGAGTTGCAAGCACATTGTGTTTCCCTGTGAGAGTTGAATTAGCATGTGAAAGGAATGCTTGCCAAATGAAAGCCTTTGACAATGGAGAACCATTCACTCCTTGAAAAATAAGTGCTTCCCACTAAATGGACAAACCCTTGTAGCTCAGGGCAGGATGCAATGTGTGAGAAGCAGGAATATTTAGCAACTTGTTTCCTTACGAGAAATGAGTTACCTGTTGAAGGGAATACTGACTACCCCTGAGTTTTTTCATGTGTGAGGAACATCACCGTTGGGCCAAATAGCTGCATTCAACTGAATGGAAGAAGAACAGTTTAGGATGTATGAATACCATTAATTCCAGCAGCAAGAGGGTCTAGAATGTTGTTTAAAAGTGAGAATTGAGTGAGCTCTACAAAGGAATACTAACTGTCTCTCAGGATTTTACAATGTGAAGAATATTATCTTTGTGCAGAGTAGCCCTGTTTCAATGTAAGGAAGAAGCACTGTTTCTCCTGTAAGAGAAGCATAAGTGTTACAAGCAAGAGGGTCAAGCAGCTTGTTAAGCATGGTGAATTGAATTACGTGTTCAAGGGAATACTGCCTAACTCTCACGGTTTTCAGGGGGAGTAACATCAATGTTGTGCAAAAGAGCCCCTTTCAAGTGAATGGAGGCTTACTGTAGCTCTTGTAAGACAATCATTAATGTGAGAAGCAAGAGGGTCTAGCACCCTGTTCAGCATTGTGAATTGAGTTACCTGTTCAAGGGAATACTGCCTAACTCTCTGTGTTTTCATGGGTGAGGAACATGAGGTTTGTGCAAAATTGCCTCTTTCAAGTCAATGGAATCAGCACTACATCACTTGGAGGAGAAGTATGAATGTTAGCAGCAGGAGGGTCAAGCACCTAGTTTTCCAAGGTGAACTGATATTCTTCTTGAAAGGAATAGTGCCTGCAACTCAGTGTTTTCATGGGTGAGCAATACCAGCTATGTGCAAAATAACCCCCTTAAAGGGATTGGAAGAAGCACTGTCGAACTTGTGAGAGAATCATTCATGTGAGAAACAAAAGGGGCTGCCACCTTCTTCAGCATTGTGAACTGAGTTAGCTGGGTAAAGGAATGCTGCTTCCCTCTCAGCGTTTTCATGGGTGAGGAACACAACATTTCCAAACTATCCCTTACAAGCGAAAGGGAGATTCCTGGTAGTTCTTGTAAGGGAGTCATTAATGTTTCAAGCGCAGGGTCTAGCAACTTGTATAGCACTGTGAATTGACCTAGCTGTTTGAAGGAATACTGCCTACATCTCACTGTTTTCAGGGGAGTAGCATCAATGTTCTGCAAAAGAGCCCCATTCAAGTGAATGGAGGCTTACTGTAGCACTTGTAGGACAATCTTTATTTTTAGAAGCAAGAGGGTGTAGCACCCTGTTCTGCATTGTGAATTGAGTTACCTGTTCAAGGGAATACTGCCTCGCTCTCAGTGTTTTTATGGGTGAGGAACATGAAGTTTGTGCAAAATTGCTTCTTTCAAGTCAGTGGAACCAGCACTACATCTCTTGGAAGACAAGTATGAATGTTAGCAGCAGGAGGGTCAAGCACCTAGTTTTCCAAGGTGAATTGATATTCTTCTTGAAAGGAATAGTGCCTGCAACTCAGTGTTTTCAGGGGTGAGCAATACCAGGTATGTGCAAAATAACCCCTTTAAAGGGATTGGAAGAAGCACTGTTGATCTTGTGAGAGAACCATTCATGTTAGTATGAAAAGGGGCTACCACCTTGTTCAGCTTTGTAGACTGAGTTAGCTGGGTAAAGGAAAACTGCCTACCTCTCAGCATTTACATGGGTGAGGAACACAACATTTCCAAAGTATCCCTTACAAGCGAAAGGGAGATTCCTGGTATGTCTTGTGAGAGAGTCATTAATGTTTGAAGCAACAGGGTCTAGCAACTTGTTTAGCACTGTGAATTGACCTAGCTGTTTGAAGGAATACTGCCTACCTCTCAGTGTTTTCCTGGGTCAGGAACATCACCTTTGTGCAAAATTGCCTCTCTGAAGTCAATGGAGAAACACTGTAGCTCTTGTAAGAAAATCATTCATGTTAGAAGGAAGAGGGTCAAGCACCTTCTTCAGCGTTGTGAATTGAGTTAGTTGTTTCATGGAATACTACCTACCTCTCAGGGCTTTCAGGGATGAGGACTACCATGTTCTTCAAAATTGCCCCATTCGAGTGAATGGAAATGCATTGTTGGTCTCCTAAGACAGTCATTACTGTTAACAAGAAGAGGGCCTAGCACTCTGTTGAGGATTCTCAACTGAGTTAGCTGTTTAAGGACATACTGAGACCTCTCAGTGTTTTTATGTGTGTGAACCTTCAATTTTGTGCAAAATCTCCTCTTTCAAGTGACTGGATCCAGCGGTGCGTATGTTGTAAGAAAAGTATGAATGGTTACAAGCAGGAGGGTGAAGCAGCTTGTCTTCGGATGAGAATTGAGTAACTTGGTTAAAGGAATACTGCCTACCACTCAGTGTTTTCAGGGATGAGGAATATCACCTTAGTGCAACATCACCCCTTTGAAGAGAATGGAAGAAGTTGTGAGGCTCTTCTAAGAAACTTATTGAGGTTAGAAGCAAGAGGGTCTAGCAAGTTGTGTAACAGTGTGAGTGGACTGAAGTTCTAAAAGGAACACCAGCTGCCTCTCACAGTTTGGAAGTGTGAGGACCATCATTTTGCTGCAAAATTGCCTCTTTCAATGGAGGGAAGGATTACTGTATGTCTTGTAGGAGAACCACAAAGGTTACAAGAAAGATGCTCTAGCACTTTGTTTAGCAGCTTCAATTGATTTAGCATTCAAAATTAACACTTCCTATCTGTCAGGGTTTGACAGTGTGAGCAATTCCATCTTTGTGCCAATAGGCCCTTTCAACTGAATGGAACATGCACTGTGTCTCTTGCAAGCAGATGGCAAGGTTTGCAGCAGGAGTTGCAAGCACATTGTGTTTCCCTGTGAGAGTTGAATTAGCATGTGAAAGGAATGCTTGCCAAATGAAAGCCTTTGACAATGGAGAACCATTCACTCCTTGAAAAATAAGTGCTTCCCACTAAATGGACAAACCCTTGTAGCTCAGGGCAGGATGCAATGTGTGAGAAGCAGGAATATTTAGCAACTTGTTTCCTCACGAGAAATGAGTTACCTGTTGAAGGGAATACTGACTACCCCTGAGTTTTTTCATGTGTGAGGAACATCACCGTTGGGCCAAATAGCTGCATTCAACTGAATGGAAGAAGAACAGTTTAGGATGTATGAATACCATTAATTCCAGCAGCAAGAGGGTCTAGAATGTTGTTTAAAAGTGAGAATTGAGTGAGCTCTACAAAGGAATACTAACTGTCTCTCAGGATTTTACAATGTGAAGAATATTATCTTTGTGCAGAGTAGCCCTGTTTCAATGTAAGGAAGAAGCACTGTTTCTCCTGTAAGAGAAGCATAAGTGTTACAAGCAAGAGGGTCAAGCAGCTTGTTAAGCATGGTGAATTGAATTACGTGTTCAAGGGAATACTGCCTAACTCTCACGGTTTTCAGGGGGAGTAACATCAATGTTGTGCAAAAGAGCCCCTTTCAAGTGAATGGAGGCTTACTGTAGCTCTTGTAAGACAATCATTAATGTGAGAAGCAAGAGGGTCTAGCACCCTGTTCAGCATTGTGAATTGAGTTACCTGTTCAAGGGAATACTGCCTAACTCTCTGTGTTTTCATGGGTGAGGAACATGAGGTTTGTGCAAAATTGCCTCTTTCAAGTCAATGGAATCAGCACTACATCACTTGGAGGAGAAGTATGAATGTTAGCAGCAGGAGGGTCAAGCACCTAGTTTTCCAAGGTGAACTGATATTCTTCTTGAAAGGAATAGTGCCTGCAACTCAGTGTTTTCATGGGTGAGCAATACCAGCTATGTGCAAAATAACCCCCTTAAAGGGATTGGAAGAAGCACTGTCGAACTTGTGAGAGAATCATTCATGTGAGAAACAAAAGGGGCTGCCACCTTCTTCAGCATTGTGAACTGAGTTAGCTGGGTAAAGGAATGCTGCTTCCCTCTCAGCGTTTTCATGGGTGAGGAACACAACATTTCCAAACTATCCCTTACAAGCGAAAGGGAGATTCCTGGTAGTTCTTGTAAGGGAGTCATTAATGTTTCAAGCGCAGGGTCTAGCAACTTGTATAGCACTGTGAATTGACCTAGCTGTTTGAAGGAATACTGCCTACATCTCACTGTTTTCAGGGGAGTAGCATCAATGTTCTGCAAAAGAGCCCCATTCAAGTGAATGGAGGCTTACTGTAGCACTTGTAGGACAATCTTTATTTTTAGAAGCAAGAGGGTGTAGCACCCTGTTCTGCATTGTGAATTGAGTTACCTGTTCAAGGGAATACTGCCTCGCTCTCAGTGTTTTTATGGGTGAGGAACATGAAGTTTGTGCAAAATTGCTTCTTTCAAGTCAGTGGAACCAGCACTACATCTCTTGGAAGACAAGTATGAATGTTAGCAGCAGGAGGGTCAAGCACCTAGTTTTCCAAGGTGAATTGATATTCTTCTTGAAAGGAATAGTGCCTGCAACTCAGTGTTTTCAGGGGTGAGCAATACCAGGTATGTGCAAAATAACCCCTTTAAAGGGATTGGAAGAAGCACTGTTGATCTTGTGAGAGAACCATTCATGTTAGTATGAAAAGGGGCTACCACCTTGTTCAGCTTTGTAGACTGAGTTAGCTGGGTAAAGGAAAACTGCCTACCTCTCAGCATTTACATGGGTGAGGAACACAACATTTCCAAAGTATCCCTTACAAGCGAAAGGGAGATTCCTGGTATGTCTTGTGAGAGAGTCATTAATGTTTGAAGCAACAGGGTCTAGCAACTTGTTTAGCACTGTGAATTGACCTAGCTGTTTGAAGGAATACTGCCTACCTCTCAGTGTTTTCCTGGGTCAGGAACATCACCTTTGTGCAAAATTGCCTCTCTGAAGTCAATGGAGAAACACTGTAGCTCTTGTAAGAAAATCATTCATGTTAGAAGGAAGAGGGTCAAGCACCTTCTTCAGCGTTGTGAATTGAGTTAGTTGTTTCATGGAATACTACCTACCTCTCAGGGCTTTCAGGGATGAGGACTACCATGTTCTTCAAAATTGCCCCATTCGAGTGAATGGAAATGCATTGTTGGTCTCCTAAGACAGTCATTACTGTTAACAAGAAGAGGGCCTAGCACTCTGTTGAGGATTCTCAACTGAGTTAGCTGTTTAAGGACATACTGAGACCTCTCAGTGTTTTTATGTGTGTGAACCTTCAATTTTGTGCAAAATCTCCTCTTTCAAGTGACTGGATCCAGCGGTGCGTATGTTGTAAGAAAAGTATGAATGGTTACAAGCAGGAGGGTGAAGCAGCTTGTCTTCGGATGAGAATTGAGTAACTTGGTTAAAGGAATACTGCCTACCACTCAGTGTTTTCAGGGATGAGGAATATCACCGTAGTGCAACATCACCCCTTTGAAGAGAATGGAAGAAGTTGTGAGGCTCTTCTAAGAAACTTATTGAGGTTAGAAGCAAGAGGGTCTAGCAAGTTGTGTAACAGTGTGAGTGGACTGAAGTTCTAAAAGGAACACCAGCTGCCTCTCACAGTTTGGAAGTGTGAGGACCATCATTTCGCTGCAAAATTGCCTCTTTCAATGGAGGGAAGGATTACTGTATGTCTTGTAGGAGAACCACAAAGGTTACAAGAAAGATGCTCTAGCACTTTGTTTAGCAGCTTCAATTGATTTAGCATTCAAAATTAACACTTCCTATCTGTCAGGGTTTGACAGTGTGAGCAATTCCATCTTTGTGCCAATAGGCCCTTTCAACTGAATGGAACATGCACTGTGTCTCTTGCAAGCAGATGGCAAGGTTTGCAGCAGGAGTTGCAAGCACATTGTGTTTCCCTGTGAGAGTTGAATTAGCATGTGAAAGGAATGCTTGCCAAATGAAAGCCTTTGACAATGGAGAACCATTCACTCCTTGAAAAATAAGTGCTTCCCACTAAATGGACAAACCCTTGTAGCTCAGGGCAGGATGCAATGTGTGAGAAGCAGGAATATTTAGCAACTTGTTTCCTTACGAGAAATGAGTTACCTGTTGAAGGGAATACTGACTACCCCTGAGTTTTTTCATGTGTGAGGAACATCACCGTTGGGCCAAATAGCTGCATTCAACTGAATGGAAGAAGAACAGTTTAGGATGTATGAATACCATTAATTCCAGCAGCAAGAGGGTCTAGAATGTTGTTTAAAAGTGAGAATTGAGTGAGCTCTACAAAGGAATACTAACTGTCTCTCAGGATTTTACAATGTGAAGAATATTATCTTTGTGCAGAGTAGCCCTGTTTCAATGTAAGGAAGAAGCACTGTTTCTCCTGTAAGAGAAGCATAAGTGTTACAAGCAAGAGGGTCAAGCAGCTTGTTAAGCATGGTGAATTGAATTACGTGTTCAAGGGAATACTGCCTAACTCTCACGGTTTTCAGGGGGAGTAACATCAATGTTGTGCAAAAGAGCCCCTTTCAAGTGAATGGAGGCTTACTGTAGCTCTTGTAAGACAATCATTAATGTGAGAAGCAAGAGGGTCTAGCACCCTGTTCAGCATTGTGAATTGAGTTACCTGTTCAAGGGAATACTGCCTAACTCTCTGTGTTTTCATGGGTGAGGAACATGAGGTTTGTGCAAAATTGCCTCTTTCAAGTCAATGGAATCAGCACTACATCACTTGGAGGAGAAGTATGAATGTTAGCAGCAGGAGGGTCAAGCACCTAGTTTTCCAAGGTGAACTGATATTCTTCTTGAAAGGACTAGTGCCTGCAACTCAGTGTTTTCATGGGTGAGCAATACCAGCTATGTGCAAAATAACCCCCTTAAAGGGATTGGAAGAAGCACTGTCGAACTTGTGAGAGAATCATTCATGTGAGAAACAAAAGGGGCTGCCACCTTCTTCAGCATTGTGAACTGAGTTAGCTGGGTAAAGGAATGCTGCTTCCCTCTCAGCGTTTTCATGGGTGAGGAACACAACATTTCCAAACTATCCCTTACAAGCGAAAGGGAGATTCCTGGTAGTTCTTGTAAGGGAGTCATTAATGTTTCAAGCGCAGGGTCTAGCAACTTGTATAGCACTGTGAATTGACCTAGCTGTTTGAAGGAATACTGCCTACATCTCACTGTTTTCAGGGGAGTAGCATCAATGTTCTGCAGAAGAGCCCCATTCAAGTGAATGGAGGCTTACTGTAGCACTTGTAGGACAATCTTTATTTTTAGAAGCAAGAGGGTGTAGCACCCTGTTCTGCATTGTGAATTGAGTTACCTGTTCAAGGGAATACTGCCTCGCTCTCAGTGTTTTTATGGGTGAGGAACATGAAGTTTGTGCAAAATTGCTTCTTTCAAGTCAGTGGAACCAGCACTACATCTCTTGGAAGACAAGTATGAATGTTAGCAGCAGGAGGGTCAAGCACCTAGTTTTCCAAGGTGAATTGATATTCTTCTTGAAAGGAATAGTGCCTGCAACTCAGTGTTTTCAGGGGTGAGCAATACCAGGTATGTGCAAAATAACCCCTTTAAAGGGATTGGAAGAAGCACTGTTGATCTTGTGAGAGAACCATTCATGTTAGTATGAAAAGGGGCTACCACCTTGTTCAGCTTTGTAGACTGAGTTAGCTGGGTAAAGGAAAACTGCCTACCTCTCAGCATTTACATGGGTGAGGAACACAACATTTCCAAAGTATCCCTTACAAGCGAAAGGGAGATTCCTGGTATGTCTTGTGAGAGAGTCATTAATGTTTGAAGCAACAGGGTCTAGCAACTTGTTTAGCACTGTGAATTGACCTAGCTGTTTGAAGGAATACTGCCTACCTCTCAGTGTTTTCCTGGGTCAGGAACATCACCTTTGTGCAAAATTGCCTCTCTGAAGTCAATGGAGAAACACTGTAGCTCTTGTAAGAAAATCATTCATGTTAGAAGGAAGAGGGTCAAGCACCTTCTTCAGCGTTGTGAATTGAGTTAGTTGTTTCATGGAATACTACCTACCTCTCAGGGCTTTCAGGGATGAGGACTACCATGTTCTTCAAAATTGCCCCATTCGAGTGAATGGAAATGCATTGTTGGTCTCCTAAGACAGTCATTACTGTTAACAAGAAGAGGGCCTAGCACTCTGTTGAGGATTCTCAACTGAGTTAGCTGTTTAAGGACATACTGAGACCTCTCAGTGTTTTTATGTGTGTGAACCTTCAATTTTGTGCAAAATCTCCTCTTTCAAGTGACTGGATCCAGCGGTGCGTATGTTGTAAGAAAAGTATGAATGGTTACAAGCAGGAGGGTGAAGCAGCTTGTCTTCGGATGAGAATTGAGTAACTTGGTTAAAGGAATACTGCCTACCACTCAGTGTTTTCAGGGATGAGGAATATCACCGTAGTGCAACATCACCCCTTTGAAGAGAATGGAAGAAGTTGTGAGGCTCTTCTAAGAAACTTATTGAGGTTAGAAGCAAGAGGGTCTAGCAAGTTGTGTAACAGTGTGAGTGGACTGAAGTTCTAAAAGGAACACCAGCTGCCTCTCACAGTTTGGAAGTGTGAGGACCATCATTTTGCTGCAAAATTGCCTCTTTCAATGGAGGGAAGGATTACTGTATGTCTTGTAGGAGAACCACAAAGGTTACAAGAAAGATGCTCTAGCACTTTGTTTAGCAGCTTCAATTGATTTAGCATTCAAAATTAACACTTCCTATCTGTCAGGGTTTGACAGTGTGAGCAATTCCATCTTTGTGCCAATAGGCCCTTTCAACTGAATGGAACATGCACTGTGTCTCTTGCAAGCAGATGGCAAGGTTTGCAGCAGGAGTTGCAAGCACATTGTGTTTCCCTGTGAGAGTTGAATTAGCATGTGAAAGGAATGATTGCCAAATGAAAGCCTTTGACAATGGAGAACCATTCACTCCTTGAAAAATAAGTGCTTCCCACTAAATGGACAAACCCTTGTAGCTCAGGGCAGGATGCAATGTGTGAGAAGCAGGAATATTTAGCAACTTGTTTCCTCACGAGAAATGAGTTACCTGTTGAAGGGAATACTGACTACCCCTGAGTTTTTTCATGTGTGAGGAACATCACCGTTGGGCCAAATAGCTGCATTCAACTGAATGGAAGAAGAACAGTTTAGGATGTATGAATACCATTAATTCCAGCAGCAAGAGGGTCTAGAATGTTGTTTAAAAGTGAGAATTGAGTGAGCTCTACAAAGGAATACTAACTGTCTCTCAGGATTTTACAATGTGAAGAATATTATCTTTGTGCAGAGTAGCCCTGTTTCAATGTAAGGAAGAAGCACTGTTTCTCCTGTAAGAGAAGCATAAGTGTTACAAGCAAGAGGGTCAAGCAGCTTGTTAAGCATGGTGAATTGAATTACGTGTTCAAGGGAATACTGCCTAACTCTCACGGTTTTCAGGGGGAGTAACATCAATGTTGTGCAAAAGAGCCCCTTTCAAGTGAATGGAGGCTTACTGTAGCTCTTGTAAGACAATCATTAATGTGAGAAGCAAGAGGGTCTAGCACCCTGTTCAGCATTGTGAATTGAGTTACCTGTTCAAGGGAATACTGCCTAACTCTCTGTGTTTTCATGGGTGAGGAACATGAGGTTTGTGCAAAATTGCCTCTTTCAAGTCAATGGAATCAGCACTACATCACTTGGAGGAGAAGTATGAATGTTAGCAGCAGGAGGGTCAAGCACCTAGTTTTCCAAGGTGAACTGATATTCTTCTTGAAAGGACTAGTGCCTGCAACTCAGTGTTTTCATGGGTGAGCAATACCAGCTATGTGCAAAATAACCCCCTTAAAGGGATTGGAAGAAGCACTGTCGAACTTGTGAGAGAATCATTCATGTGAGAAACAAAAGGGGCTGCCACCTTCTTCAGCATTGTGAACTGAGTTAGCTGGGTAAAGGAATGCTGCTTCCCTCTCAGCGTTTTCATGGGTGAGGAACACAACATTTCCAAACTATCCCTTACAAGCGAAAGGGAGATTCCTGGTAGTTCTTGTAAGGGAGTCATTAATGTTTCAAGCGCAGGGTCTAGCAACTTGTATAGCACTGTGAATTGACCTAGCTGTTTGAAGGAATACTGCCTACATCTCACTGTTTTCAGGGGAGTAGCATCAATGTTCTGCAAAAGAGCCCCATTCAAGTGAATGGAGGCTTACTGTAGCACTTGTAGGACAATCTTTATTTTTAGAAGCAAGAGGGTGTAGCACCCTGTTCTGCATTGTGAATTGAGTTACCTGTTCAAGGGAATACTGCCTCGCTCTCAGTGTTTTTATGGGTGAGGAACATGAAGTTTGTGCAAAATTGCTTCTTTCAAGTCAGTGGAACCAGCACTACATCTCTTGGAAGACAAGTATGAATGTTAGCAGCAGGAGGGTCAAGCACCTAGTTTTCCAAGGTGAATTGATATTCTTCTTGAAAGGAATAGTGCCTGCAACTCAGTGTTTTCAGGGGTGAGCAATACCAGGTATGTGCAAAATAACCCCTTTAAAGGGATTGGAAGAAGCACTGTTGATCTTGTGAGAGAACCATTCATGTTAGTATGAAAAGGGGCTACCACCTTGTTCAGCTTTGTAGACTGAGTTAGCTGGGTAAAGGAAAACTGCCTACCTCTCAGCATTTACATGGGTGAGGAACACAACATTTCCAAAGTATCCCTTACAAGCGAAAGGGAGATTCCTGGTATGTCTTGTGAGAGAGTCATTAATGTTTGAAGCAACAGGGTCTAGCAACTTGTTTAGCACTGTGAATTGACCTAGCTGTTTGAAGGAATACTGCCTACCTCTCAGTGTTTTCCTGGGTCAGGAACATCACCTTTGTGCAAAATTGCCTCTCTGAAGTCAATGGAGAAACACTGTAGCTCTTGTAAGAAAATCATTCATGTTAGAAGGAAGAGGGTCAAGCACCTTCTTCAGCGTTGTGAATTGAGTTAGTTGTTTCATGGAATACTACCTACCTCTCAGGGCTTTCAGGGATGAGGACTACCATGTTCTTCAAAATTGCCCCATTCGAGTGAATGGAAATGCATTGTTGGTCTCCTAAGACAGTCATTACTGTTAACAAGAAGAGGGCCTAGCACTCTGTTGAGGATTCTCAACTGAGTTAGCTGTTTAAGGACATACTGAGACCTCTCAGTGTTTTTATGTGTGTGAACCTTCAATTTTGTGCAAAATCTCCTCTTTCAAGTGACTGGATCCAGCGGTGCGTATGTTGTAAGAAAAGTATGAATGGTTACAAGCAGGAGGGTGAAGCAGCTTGTCTTCGGATGAGAATTGAGTAACTTGGTTAAAGGAATACTGCCTACCACTCAGTGTTTTCAGGGATGAGGAATATCACCGTAGTGCAACATCACCCCTTTGAAGAGAATGGAAGAAGTTGTGAGGCTCTTCTAAGAAACTTATTGAGGTTAGAAGCAAGAGGGTCTAGCAAGTTGTGTAACAGTGTGAGTGGACTGAAGTTCTAAAAGGAACACCAGCTGCCTCTCACAGTTTGGAAGTGTGAGGACCATCATTTTGCTGCAAAATTGCCTCTTTCAATGGAGGGAAGGATTACTGTATGTCTTGTAGGAGAACCACAAAGGTTACAAGAAAGATGCTCTAGCACTTTGTTTAGCAGCTTCAATTGATTTAGCATTCAAAATTAACACTTCCTATCTGTCAGGGTTTGACAGTGTGAGCAATTCCATCTTTGTGCCAATAGGCCCTTTCAACTGAATGGAACATGCACTGTGTCTCTTGCAAGCAGATGGCAAGGTTTGCAGCAGGAGTTGCAAGCACATTGTGTTTCCCTGTGAGAGTTGAAATAGCATGTGAAAGGAATGCTTGCCAAATGAAAGCCTTTGACAATGGAGAACCATTCACTCCTTGAAAAATAAGTGCTTCCCACTAAATGGACAAACCCTTGTAGCTCAGGGCAGGATGCAATGTGTGAGAAGCAGGAATATTTAGCAACTTGTTTCCTCACGAGAAATGAGTTACCTGTTGAAGGGAATACTGACTACCCCTGAGTTTTTTCATGTGTGAGGAACATCACCGTTGGGCCAAATAGCTGCATTCAACTGAATGGAAGAAGAACAGTTTAGGATGTATGAATACCATTAATTCCAGCAGCAAGAGGGTCTAGAATGTTGTTTAAAAGTGAGAATTGAGTGAGCTCTACAAAGGAATACTAACTGTCTCTCAGGATTTTACAATGTGAAGAATATTATCTTTGTGCAGAGTAGCCCTGTTTCAATGTAAGGAAGAAGCACTGTTTCTCCTGTAAGAGAAGCATAAGTGTTACAAGCAAGAGGGTCAAGCAGCTTGTTAAGCATGGTGAATTGAATTACGTGTTCAAGGGAATACCGCCTAACTCTCACGGTTTTCAGGGGGAGTAACATCAATGTTGTGCAAAAGAGCCCCTTTCAAGTGAATGGAGGCTTACTGTAGCTCTTGTAAGACAATCATTAATGTGAGAAGCAAGAGGGTCTAGCACCCTGTTCAGCATTGTGAATTGAGTTACCTGTTCAAGGGAATACTGCCTAACTCTCTGTGTTTTCATGGGTGAGGAACATGAGGTTTGTGCAAAATTGCCTCTTTCAAGTCAATGGAATCAGCACTACATCACTTGGAGGAGAAGTATGAATGTTAGCAGCAGGAGGGTCAAGCACCTAGTTTTCCAAGGTGAACTGATATTCTTCTTGAAAGGAATAGTGCCTGCAACTCAGTGTTTTCATGGGTGAGCAATACCAGCTATGTGCAAAATAACCCCCTTAAAGGGATTGGAAGAAGCACTGTCGAACTTGTGAGAGAATCATTCATGTGAGAAACAAAAGGGGCTGCCACCTTCTTCAGCATTGTGAACTGAGTTAGCTGGGTAAAGGAATGCTGCTTCCCTCTCAGCGTTTTCATGGGTGAGGAACACAACATTTCCAAACTATCCCTTACAAGCGAAAGGGAGATTCCTGGTAGTTCTTGTAAGGGAGTCATTAATGTTTCAAGCGCAGGGTCTAGCAACTTGTATAGCACTGTGAATTGACCTAGCTGTTTGAAGGAATACTGCCTACATCTCACTGTTTTCAGGGGAGTAGCATCAATGTTCTGCAAAAGAGCCCCATTCAAGTGAATGGAGGCTTACTGTAGCACTTGTAGGACAATCTTTATTTTTAGAAGCAAGAGGGTGTAGCACCCTGTTCTGCATTGTGAATTGAGTTACCTGTTCAAGGGAATACTGCCTCGCTCTCAGTGTTTTTATGGGTGAGGAACATGAAGTTTGTGCAAAATTGCTTCTTTCAAGTCAGTGGAACCAGCACTACATCTCTTGGAAGACAAGTATGAATGTTAGCAGCAGGAGGGTCAAGCACCTAGTTTTCCAAGGTGAATTGATATTCTTCTTGAAAGGAATAGTGCCTGCAACTCAGTGTTTTCAGGGGTGAGCAATACCAGGTATGTGCAAAATAACCCCTTTAAAGGGATTGGAAGAAGCACTGTTGATCTTGTGAGAGAACCATTCATGTTAGTATGAAAAGGGGCTACCACCTTGTTCAGCTTTGTAGACTGAGTTAGCTGGGTAAAGGAAAACTGCCTACCTCTCAGCATTTACATGGGTGAGGAACACAACATTTCCAAAGTATCCCTTACAAGCGAAAGGGAGATTCCTGGTATGTCTTGTGAGAGAGTCATTAATGTTTGAAGCAACAGGGTCTAGCAACTTGTTTAGCACTGTGAATTGACCTAGCTGTTTGAAGGAATACTGCCTACCTCTCAGTGTTTTCCTGGGTCAGGAACATCACCTTTGTGCAAAATTGCCTCTCTGAAGTCAATGGAGAAACACTGTAGCTCTTGTAAGAAAATCATTCATGTTAGAAGGAAGAGGGTCAAGCACCTTCTTCAGCGTTGTGAATTGAGTTAGTTGTTTCATGGAATACTACCTACCTCTCAGGGCTTTCAGGGATGAGGACTACCATGTTCTTCAAAATTGCCCCATTCGAGTGAATGGAAATGCATTGTTGGTCTCCTAAGACAGTCATTACTGTTAACAAGAAGAGGGCCTAGCACTCTGTTGAGGATTCTCAACTGAGTTAGCTGTTTAAGGACATACTGAGACCTCTCAGTGTTTTTATGTGTGTGAACCTTCAATTTTGTGCAAAATCTCCTCTTTCAAGTGACTGGATCCAGCGGTGCGTATGTTGTAAGAAAAGTATGAATGGTTACAAGCAGGAGGGTGAAGCAGCTTGTCTTCGGATGAGAATTGAGTAACTTGGTTAAAGGAATACTGCCTACCACTCAGTGTTTTCAGGGATGAGGAATATCACCGTAGTGCAACATCACCCCTTTGAAGAGAATGGAAGAAGTTGTGAGGCTCTTCTAAGAAACTTATTGAGGTTAGAAGCAAGAGGGTCTAGCAAGTTGTGTAACAGTGTGAGTGGACTGAAGTTCTAAAAGGAACACCAGCTGCCTCTCACAGTTTGGAAGTGTGAGGACCATCATTTTGCTGCAAAATTGCCTCTTTCAATGGAGGGAAGGATTACTGTATGTCTTGTAGGAGAACCACAAAGGTTACAAGAAAGATGCTCTAGCACTTTGTTTAGCAGCTTCAATTGATTTAGCATTCAAAATTAACACTTCCTATCTGTCAGGGTTTGACAGTGTGAGCAATTCCATCTTTGTGCCAATAGGCCCTTTCAACTGAATGGAACATGCACTGTGTCTCTTGCAAGCAGATGGCAAGGTTTGCAGCAGGAGTTGCAAGCACATTGTGTTTCCCTGTGAGAGTTGAATTAGCATGTGAAAGGAATGCTTGCCAAATGAAAGCCTTTGACAATGGAGAACCATTCACTCCTTGAAAAATAAGTGCTTCCCACTAAATGGACAAACCCTTGTAGCTCAGGGCAGGATGCAATGTGTGAGAAGCAGGAATATTTAGCAACTTGTTTCCTCACGAGAAATGAGTTACCTGTTGAAGGGAATACTGACTACCCCTGAGTTTTTTCATGTGTGAGGAACATCACCGTTGGGCCAAATAGCTGCATTCAACTGAATGGAAGAAGAACAGTTTAGGATGTATGAATACCATTAATTCCAGCAGCAAGAGGGTCTAGAATGTTGTTTAAAAGTGAGAATTGAGTGAGCTCTACAAAGGAATACTAACTGTCTCTCAGGATTTTACAATGTGAAGAATATTATCTTTGTGCAGAGTAGCCCTGTTTCAATGTAAGGAAGAAGCACTGTTTCTCCTGTAAGAGAAGCATAAGTGTTACAAGCAAGAGGGTCAAGCAGCTTGTTAAGCATGGTGAATTGAATTACGTGTTCAAGGGAATACTGCCTAACTCTCACGGTTTTCAGGGGGAGTAACATCAATGTTGTGCAAAAGAGCCCCTTTCAAGTGAATGGAGGCTTACTGTAGCTCTTGTAAGACAATCATTAATGTGAGAAGCAAGAGGGTCTAGCACCCTGTTCAGCATTGTGAATTGAGTTACCTGTTCAAGGGAATACTGCCTAACTCTCTGTGTTTTCATGGGTGAGGAACATGAGGTTTGTGCAAAATTGCCTCTTTCAAGTCAATGGAATCAGCACTACATCACTTGGAGGAGAAGTATGAATGTTAGCAGCAGGAGGGTCAAGCACCTAGTTTTCCAAGGTGAACTGATATTCTTCTTGAAAGGACTAGTGCCTGCAACTCAGTGTTTTCATGGGTGAGCAATACCAGCTATGTGCAAAATAACCCCCTTAAAGGGATTGGAAGAAGCACTGTCGAACTTGTGAGAGAATCATTCATGTGAGAAACAAAAGGGGCTGCCACCTTCTTCAGCATTGTGAACTGAGTTAGCTGGGTAAAGGAATGCTGCTTCCCTCTCAGCGTTTTCATGGGTGAGGAACACAACATTTCCAAACTATCCCTTACAAGCGAAAGGGAGATTCCTGGTAGTTCTTGTAAGGGAGTCATTAATGTTTCAAGCGCAGGGTCTAGCAACTTGTATAGCACTGTGAATTGACCTAGCTGTTTGAAGGAATACTGCCTACATCTCACTGTTTTCAGGGGAGTAGCATCAATGTTCTGCAAAAGAGCCCCATTCAAGTGAATGGAGGCTTACTGTAGCACTTGTAGGACAATCTTTAATTGAGTTACCTGTTCAAGGGAATACTGCCTCGCTCTCAGTGTTTTTATGGGTGAGGAACATGAAGTTTGTGCAAAATTGCTTCTTTCAAGTCAGTGGAACCAGCACTACATCTCTTGGAAGACAAGTATGAATGTTAGCAGCAGGAGGGTCAAGCACCTAGTTTTCCAAGGTGAATTGATATTCTTCTTGAAAGGAATAGTGCCTGCAACTCAGTGTTTTCAGGGGTGAGCAATACCAGGTATGTGCAAAATAACCCCTTTAAAGGGATTGGAAGAAGCACTGTTGATCTTGTGAGAGAACCATTCATGTTAGTATGAAAAGGGGCTACCACCTTGTTCAGCTTTGTAGACTGAGTTAGCTGGGTAAAGGAAAACTGCCTACCTCTCAGCATTTACATGGGTGAGGAACACAACATTTCCAAAGTATCCCTTACAAGCGAAAGGGAGATTCCTGGTATGTCTTGTGAGAGAGTCATTAATGTTTGAAGCAACAGGGTCTAGCAACTTGTTTAGCACTGTGAATTGACCTAGCTGTTTGAAGGAATACTGCCTACCTCTCAGTGTTTTCCTGGGTCAGGAACATCACCTTTGTGCAAAATTGCCTCTCTGAAGTCAATGGAGAAACACTGTAGCTCTTGTAAGAAAATCATTCATGTTAGAAGGAAGAGGGTCAAGCACCTTCTTCAGCGTTGTGAATTGAGTTAGTTGTTTCATGGAATACTACCTACCTCTCAGGGCTTTCAGGGATGAGGACTACCATGTTCTTCAAAATTGCCCCATTCGAGTGAATGGAAATGCATTGTTGGTCTCCTAAGACAGTCATTACTGTTAACAAGAAGAGGGCCTAGCACTCTGTTGAGGATTCTCAACTGAGTTAGCTGTTTAAGGACATACTGAGACCTCTCAGTGTTTTTATGTGTGTGAACCTTCAATTTTGTGCAAAATCTCCTCTTTCAAGTGACTGGATCCAGCGGTGCGTATGTTGTAAGAAAAGTATGAATGGTTACAAGCAGGAGGGTGAAGCAGCTTGTCTTCGGATGAGAATTGAGTAACTTGGTTAAAGGAATACTGCCTACCACTCAGTGTTTTCAGGGATGAGGAATATCACCTTAGTGCAACATCACCCCTTTGAAGAGAATGGAAGAAGTTGTGAGGCTCTTCTAAGAAACTTATTGAGGTTAGAAGCAAGAGGGTCTAGCAAGTTGTGTAACAGTGTGAGTGGACTGAAGTTCTAAAAGGAACACCAGCTGCCTCTCACAGTTTGGAAGTGTGAGGACCATCATTTTGCTGCAAAATTGCCTCTTTCAATGGAGGGAAGGATTACTGTATGTCTTGTAGGAGAACCACAAAGGTTACAAGAAAGATGCTCTAGCACTTTGTTTAGCAGCTTCAATTGATTTAGCATTCAAAATTAACACTTCCTATCTGTCAGGGTTTGACAGTGTGAGCAATTCCATCTTTGTGCCAATAGGCCCTTTCAACTGAATGGAACATGCACTGTGTCTCTTGCAAGCAGATGGCAAGGTTTGCAGCAGGAGTTGCAAGCACATTGTGTTTCCCTGTGAGAGTTGAATTAGCATGTGAAAGGAATGCTTGCCAAATGAAAGCCTTTGACAATGGAGAACCATTCACTCCTTGAAAAATAAGTGCTTCCCACTAAATGGACAAACCCTTGTAGCTCAGGGCAGGATGCAATGTGTGAGAAGCAGGAATATTTAGCAACTTGTTTCCTCACGAGAAATGAGTTACCTGTTGAAGGGAATACTGACTACCCCTGAGTTTTTTCATGTGTGAGGAACATCACCTTTGGGCCAAATAGCTGCATTCAACTGAATGGAAGAAGAACAGTTTAGGATGTATGAATACCATTAATTCCAGCAGCAAGAGGGTCTAGAATGTTGTTTAAAAGTGAGAATTGAGTGAGCTCTACAAAGGAATACTAACTGTCTCTCAGGATTTTACAATGTGAAGAATATTATCTTTGTGCAGAGTAGCCCTGTTTCAATGTAAGGAAGAAGCACTGTTTCTCCTGTAAGAGAAGCATAAGTGTTACAAGCAAGAGGGTCAAGCGGCTTGTTAAGCATGGTGAATTGAATTACGTGTTCAAGGGAATACTGCCTAACTCTCACGGTTTTCAGGGGGAGTAACATCAATGTTGTGCAAAAGAGCCCCTTTCAAGTGAAAGGAGGCTTACTGTAGCTCTTGTAAGACAATCATTAATGTGAGAAGCAAGAGGGTCTAGCACCCTGTTTAGCATTGTGAATTGAGTTACCTGTTCAAGGGAATACTGCCTAACTCTCTGTGTTTTCATGGGTGAGGAACATGAGGTTTGTGCAAAATTGCCTCTTTCAAGTCAATGGAATCAGCACTACATCACTTGGAGGAGAAGTATGAATGTTAGCAGCAGGAGGGTCAAGCACCTAGTTTTCCAAGGTGAACTGATATTCTTCTTGAAAGGAATAGTGCCTGCAACTCAGTGTTTTCATGGGTGAGCAATACCAGCTATGTGCAAAATAACCCCCTTAAAGGGATTGGAAGAAGCACTGTCGAACTTGTGAGAGAATCATTCATGTGAGAAACAAAAGGGGCTGCCACCTTCTTCAGCATTGTGAACTGAGTTAGCTGGGTAAAGGAATGCTGCTTCCCTCTCAGCGTTTTCATGGGTGAGGAACACAACATTTCCAAACTATCCCTTACAAGCGAAAGGGAGATTCCTGGTAGTTCTTGTAAGGGAGTCATTAATGTTTCAAGCGCAGGGTCTAGCAACTTGTATAGCACTGTGAATTGACCTAGCTGTTTGAAGGAATACTGCCTACATCTCACTGTTTTCAGGGGAGTAGCATCAATGTTCTGCAAAAGAGCCCCATTCAAGTGAATGGAGGCTTACTGTAGCACTTGTAGGACAATCTTTATTTTTAGAAGCAAGAGGGTGTAGCACCCTGTTCTGCATTGTGAATTGAGTTACCTGTTCAAGGGAATACTGCCTCGCTCTCAGTGTTTTTATGGGTGAGGAACATGAAGTTTGTGCAAAATTGCTTCTTTCAAGTCAGTGGAACCAGCACTACATCTCTTGGAAGACAAGTATGAATGTTAGCAGCAGGAGGGTCAAGCACCTAGTTTTCCAAGGTGAATTGATATTCTTCTTGAAAGGAATAGTGCCTGCAACTCAGTGTTTTCAGGGGTGAGCAATACCAGGTATGTGCAAAATAACCCCTTTAAAGGGATTGGAAGAAGCACTGTTGATCTTGTGAGAGAACCATTCATGTTAGTATGAAAAGGGGCTACCACCTTGTTCAGCTTTGTAGACTGAGTTAGCTGGGTAAAGGAAAACTGCCTACCTCTCAGCATTTACATGGGTGAGGAACACAACATTTCCAAAGTATCCCTTACAAGCGAAAGGGAGATTCCTGGTATGTCTTGTGAGAGAGTCATTAATGTTTGAAGCAACAGGGTCTAGCAACTTGTTTAGCACTGTGAATTGACCTAGCTGTTTGAAGGAATACTGCCTACCTCTCAGTGTTTTCCTGGGTCAGGAACATCACCTTTGTGCAAAATTGCCTCTCTGAAGTCAATGGAGAAACACTGTAGCTCTTGTAAGAAAATCATTCATGTTAGAAGGAAGAGGGTCAAGCACCTTCTTCAGCGTTGTGAATTGAGTTAGTTGTTTCATGGAATACTACCTACCTCTCAGGGCTTTCAGGGATGAGGACTACCATGTTCTTCAAAATTGCCCCATTCGAGTGAATGGAAATGCATTGTTGGTCTCCTAAGACAGTCATTACTGTTAACAAGAAGAGGGCCTAGCACTCTGTTGAGGATTCTCAACTGAGTTAGCTGTTTAAGGACATACTGAGACCTCTCAGTGTTTTTATGTGTGTGAACCTTCAATTTTGTGCAAAATCTCCTCTTTCAAGTGACTGGATCCAGCGGTGCGTATGTTGTAAGAAAAGTATGAATGGTTACAAGCAGGAGGGTGAAGCAGCTTGTCTTCGGATGAGAATTGAGTAACTTGGTTAAAGGAATACTGCCTACCACTCAGTGTTTTCAGGGATGAGGAATATCACCTTAGTGCAACATCACCCCTTTGAAGAGAATGGAAGAAGTTGTGAGGCTCTTCTAAGAAACTTATTGAGGTTAGAAGCAAGAGGGTCTAGCAAGTTGTGTAACAGTGTGAGTGGACTGAAGTTCTAAAAGGAACACCAGCTGCCTCTCACAGTTTGGAAGTGTGAGGACCATCATTTTGCTGCAAAATTGCCTCTTTCAATGGAGGGAAGGATTACTGTATGTCTTGTAGGAGAACCACAAAGGTTACAAGAAAGATGCTCTAGCACTTTGTTTAGCAGCTTCAATTGATTTAGCATTCAAAATTAACACTTCCTATCTGTCAGGGTTTGACAGTGTGAGCAATTCCATCTTTGTGCCAATAGGCCCTTTCAACTGAATGGAACATGCACTGTGTCTCTTGCAAGCAGATGGCAAGGTTTGCAGCAGGAGTTGCAAGCACATTGTGTTTCCCTGTGAGAGTTGAATTAGCATGTGAAAGGAATGCTTGCCAAATGAAAGCCTTTGACAATGGAGAACCATTCACTCCTTGAAAAATAAGTGCTTCCCACTAAATGGACAAACCCTTGTAGCTCAGGGCAGGATGCAATGTGTGAGAAGCAGGAATATTTAGCAACTTGTTTCCTCACGAGAAATGAGTTACCTGTTGAAGGGAATACTGACTACCCCTGAGTTTTTTCATGTGTGAGGAACATCACCTTTGGGCCAAATAGCTGCATTCAACTGAATGGAAGAAGAACAGTTTAGGATGTATGAATACCATTAATTCCAGCAGCAAGAGGGTCTAGAATGTTGTTTAAAAGTGAGAATTGAGTGAGCTCTACAAAGGAATACTAACTGTCTCTCAGGATTTTACAATGTGAAGAATATTATCTTTGTGCAGAGTAGCCCTGTTTCAATGTAAGGAAGAAGCACTGTTTCTCCTGTAAGAGAAGCATAAGTGTTACAAGCAAGAGGGTCAAGCGGCTTGTTAAGCATGGTGAATTGAATTACGTGTTCAAGGGAATACTGCCTAACTCTCACGGTTTTCAGGGGGAGTAACATCAATGTTGTGCAAAAGAGCCCCTTTCAAGTGAAAGGAGGCTTACTGTAGCTCTTGTAAGACAATCATTAATGTGAGAAGCAAGAGGGTCTAGCACCCTGTTTAGCATTGTGAATTGAGTTACCTGTTCAAGGGAATACTGCCTAACTCTCTGTGTTTTCATGGGTGAGGAACATGAGGTTTGTGCAAAATTGCCTCTTTCAAGTCAATGGAATCAGCACTACATCACTTGGAGGAGAAGTATGAATGTTAGCAGCAGGAGGGTCAAGCACCTAGTTTTCCAAGGTGAACTGATATTCTTCTTGAAAGGAATAGTGCCTGCAACTCAGTGTTTTCATGGGTGAGCAATACCAGCTATGTGCAAAATAACCCCCTTAAAGGGATTGGAAGAAGCACTGTCGAACTTGTGAGAGAATCATTCATGTGAGAAACAAAAGGGGCTGCCACCTTCTTCAGCATTGTGAACTGAGTTAGCTGGGTAAAGGAATGCTGCTTCCCTCTCAGCGTTTTCATGGGTGAGGAACACAACATTTCCAAACTATCCCTTACAAGCGAAAGGGAGATTCCTGGTAGTTCTTGTAAGGGAGTCATTAATGTTTCAAGCGCAGGGTCTAGCAACTTGTATAGCACTGTGAATTGACCTAGCTGTTTGAAGGAATACTGCCTACATCTCACTGTTTTCAGGGGAGTAGCATCAATGTTCTGCAAAAGAGCCCCATTCAAGTGAATGGAGGCTTACTGTAGCACTTGTAGGACAATCTTTATTTTTAGAAGCAAGAGGGTGTAGCACCCTGTTCTGCATTGTGAATTGAGTTACCTGTTCAAGGGAATACTGCCTCGCTCTCAGTGTTTTTATGGGTGAGGAACATGAAGTTTGTGCAAAATTGCTTCTTTCAAGTCAGTGGAACCAGCACTACATCTCTTGGAAGACAAGTATGAATGTTAGCAGCAGGAGGGTCAAGCACCTAGTTTTCCAAGGTGAATTGATATTCTTCTTGAAAGGAATAGTGCCTGCAACTCAGTGTTTTCAGGGGTGAGCAATACCAGGTATGTGCAAAATAACCCCTTTAAAGGGATTGGAAGAAGCACTGTTGATCTTGTGAGAGAACCATTCATGTTAGTATGAAAAGGGGCTACCACCTTGTTCAGCTTTGTAGACTGAGTTAGCTGGGTAAAGGAAAACTGCCTACCTCTCAGCATTTACATGGGTGAGGAACACAACATTTCCAAAGTATCCCTTACAAGCGAAAGGGAGATTCCTGGTATGTCTTGTGAGAGAGTCATTAATGTTTGAAGCAACAGGGTCTAGCAACTTGTTTAGCACTGTGAATTGACCTAGCTGTTTGAAGGAATACTGCCTACCTCTCAGTGTTTTCCTGGGTCAGGAACATCACCTTTGTGCAAAATTGCCTCTCTGAAGTCAATGGAGAAACACTGTAGCTCTTGTAAGAAAATCATTCATGTTAGAAGGAAGAGGGTCAAGCACCTTCTTCAGCGTTGTGAATTGAGTTAGTTGTTTCATGGAATACTACCTACCTCTCAGGGCTTTCAGGGATGAGGACTACCATGTTCTTCAAAATTGCCCCATTCGAGTGAATGGAAATGCATTGTTGGTCTCCTAAGACAGTCATTACTGTTAACAAGAAGAGGGCCTAGCACTCTGTTGAGGATTCTCAACTGAGTTAGCTGTTTAAGGACATACTGAGACCTCTCAGTGTTTTTATGTGTGTGAACCTTCAATTTTGTGCAAAATCTCCTCTTTCAAGTGACTGGATCCAGCGGTGCGTATGTTGTAAGAAAAGTATGAATGGTTACAAGCAGGAGGGTGAAGCAGCTTGTCTTCGGATGAGAATTGAGTAACTTGGTTAAAGGAATACTGCCTACCACTCAGTGTTTTCAGGGATGAGGAATATCACCGTAGTGCAACATCACCCCTTTGAAGAGAATGGAAGAAGTTGTGAGGCTCTTCTAAGAAACTTATTGAGGTTAGAAGCAAGAGGGTCTAGCAAGTTGTGTAACAGTGTGAGTGGACTGAAGTTCTAAAAGGAACACCAGCTGCCTCTCACAGTTTGGAAGTGTGAGGACCATCATTTTGCTGCAAAATTGCCTCTTTCAATGGAGGGAAGGATTACTGTATGTCTTGTAGGAGAACCACAAAGGTTACAAGAAAGATGCTCTAGCACTTTGTTTAGCAGCTTCAATTGATTTAGCATTCAAAATTAACACTTCCTATCTGTCAGGGTTTGACAGTGTGAGCAATTCCATCTTTGTGCCAATAGGCCCTTTCAACTGAATGGAACATGCACTGTGTCTCTTGCAAGCAGATGGCAAGGTTTGCAGCAGGAGTTGCAAGCACATTGTGTTTCCCTGTGAGAGTTGAATTAGCATGTGAAAGGAATGCTTGCCAAATGAAAGCCTTTGACAATGGAGAACCATTCACTCCTTGAAAAATAAGTGCTTCCCACTAAATGGACAAACCCTTGTAGCTCAGGGCAGGATGCAATGTGTGAGAAGCAGGAATATTTAGCAACTTGTTTCCTCACGAGAAATGAGTTACCTGTTGAAGGGAATACTGACTACCCCTGAGTTTTTTCATGTGTGAGGAACATCACCGTTGGGCCAAATAGCTGCATTCAACTGAATGGAAGAAGAACAGTTTAGGATGTATGAATACCATTAATTCCAGCAGCAAGAGGGTCTAGAATGTTGTTTAAAAGTGAGAATTGAGTGAGCTCTACAAAGGAATACTAACTGTCTCTCAGGATTTTACAATGTGAAGAATATTATCTTTGTGCAGAGTAGCCCTGTTTCAATGTAAGGAAGAAGCACTGTTTCTCCTGTAAGAGAAGCATAAGTGTTACAAGCAAGAGGGTCAAGCAGCTTGTTAAGCATGGTGAATTGAATTACGTGTTCAAGGGAATACTGCCTAACTCTCACGGTTTTCAGGGGGAGTAACATCAATGTTGTGCAAAAGAGCCCCTTTCAAGTGAATGGAGGCTTACTGTAGCTCTTGTAAGACAATCATTAATGTGAGAAGCAAGAGGGTCTAGCACCCTGTTCAGCATTGTGAATTGAGTTACCTGTTCAAGGGAATACTGCCTAACTCTCTGTGTTTTCATGGGTGAGGAACATGAGGTTTGTGCAAAATTGCCTCTTTCAAGTCAATGGAATCAGCACTACATCACTTGGAGGAGAAGTATGAATGTTAGCAGCAGGAGGGTCAAGCACCTAGTTTTCCAAGGTGAACTGATATTCTTCTTGAAAGGACTAGTGCCTGCAACTCAGTGTTTTCATGGGTGAGCAATACCAGCTATGTGCAAAATAACCCCCTTAAAGGGATTGGAAGAAGCACTGTCGAACTTGTGAGAGAATCATTCATGTGAGAAACAAAAGGGGCTGCCACCTTCTTCAGCATTGTGAACTGAGTTAGCTGGGTAAAGGAATGCTGCTTCCCTCTCAGCGTTTTCATGGGTGAGGAACACAACATTTCCAAACTATCCCTTACAAGCGAAAGGGAGATTCCTGGTAGTTCTTGTAAGGGAGTCATTAATGTTTCAAGCGCAGGGTCTAGCAACTTGTATAGCACTGTGAATTGACCTAGCTGTTTGAAGGAATACTGCCTACATCTCACTGTTTTCAGGGGAGTAGCATCAATGTTCTGCAAAAGAGCCCCATTCAAGTGAATGGAGGCTTACTGTAGCACTTGTAGGACAATCTTTATTTTTAGAAGCAAGAGGGTGTAGCACCCTGTTCTGCATTGTGAATTGAGTTACCTGTTCAAGGGAATACTGCCTCGCTCTCAGTGTTTTTATGGGTGAGGAACATGAAGTTTGTGCAAAATTGCTTCTTTCAAGTCAGTGGAACCAGCACTACATCTCTTGGAAGACAAGTATGAATGTTAGCAGCAGGAGGGTCAAGCACCTAGTTTTCCAAGGTGAATTGATATTCTTCTTGAAAGGAATAGTGCCTGCAACTCAGTGTTTTCAGGGGTGAGCAATACCAGGTATGTGCAAAATAACCCCTTTAAAGGGATTGGAAGAAGCACTGTTGATCTTGTGAGAGAACCATTCATGTTAGTATGAAAAGGGGCTACCACCTTGTTCAGCTTTGTAGACTGAGTTAGCTGGGTAAAGGAAAACTGCCTACCTCTCAGCATTTACATGGGTGAGGAACACAACATTTCCAAAGTATCCCTTACAAGCGAAAGGGAGATTCCTGGTATGTCTTGTGAGAGAGTCATTAATGTTTGAAGCAACAGGGTCTAGCAACTTGTTTAGCACTGTGAATTGACCTAGCTGTTTGAAGGAATACTGCCTACCTCTCAGTGTTTTCCTGGGTCAGGAACATCACCTTTGTGCAAAATTGCCT